>NC_048298.1:153421263-153485317 GCF_013100865.1 Trachemys scripta elegans
AATGGCGGCTCTGCTCCTCCCCTGACTCTTCAGCTCTGTTTAAGAGCCGAGCTGCCCCAGTGCTACCGGCTTCAGGCAGCCCCCATGCCTCCGGACCCTGCGCCGCCGGAGCCCAGGAGGGGAAGTGCCCGGCCGGCGGCTGGGGTCTGGAGGCAAGGGGACTGCCCGAAGCCGGTAGCGCTCGGGCAGCTCGGCTCTTAAACAGAGCCGAAGAGTCAGGGGAGGAGCAGAGCCGCCATTTTCCCGGACATGTTCGGCTTTTTGGCAATTCCCCCCGGACGGGGGTTTGAGTGCCGAAAAGCCGGACATGTCCGGGAAAAAGAGGACGTATGGTAACCCTACATAAAATACAGAAAATACAGAGCCAGCGTTCTTTTAGGGAACGGTCCCGACTTAGACATCTGGTTACCCATACAGGAGAACTTTACATACACCAATCATACAAGAAGGAAATTTGGGTTCGTCAGAGCGATGCCCAGTGCAACACACAAGAGGAGCCCACAGGCTACTGCCTCAATCGCCCTTGCTTTCACACCAAGGGTTTTACTCAAGGTGCGGTGCAGCTGCGATTGTGCAGTTTTCACTCACTCAGACCGCGGGGACAGGAACCCCTTTGTCGGCTGATCCCCGGACGGAGACGGCACCCAGACTCAAACACTCCACAGGAGGACGGATAGACACAGAGACAGGACACTCCTCAGTCCGGACAAAACACAGAAATAATTACCTGACCAGATTCCTGATGTCAGATCCCGGGATCACTACCAGAACAGAGTGGGAACCAACAGGTTTGATGGCGTAGACTTCACTGTGGTCGTGCACCCTTCCGTTCAGGAGGAGGACCGCTTAGGCCAAATGCCCAGGTGCCAGCTGCCATGGTCATCCTACAAAAATGGTCAGGAATCACATGGCCCCAGTGAAGACGGTTGCCATCTCGGTGGAACCTCCAAATTGTCAAAGTTAGACTCAGGGCTCAGTTTGTCAGACCACTCTGTTTTATTAGCACAGCGCTCTGCTAATACATTCAGATAATGTGAGCCCCCATGCAAGATTCAGACTGTCTTATTTATACAGATAAAAGGGTGCGAACTAAACAAAGGGACAGAGAGAGCAAAATTGTAAAATTTGCCTGGGGCACAATATGCATATCCTGCTTCCTTATTAACTCTTATCGATCTAAGGCTAATGCTTCACCAATCGCCCTTAAATGGAGTAATTGATTAACAGTTAATGTCTGCTTTCCTGACACGTGGATTGCAGCATTTCGTATTTCTACTTAAAGGTACATACAGCATTCTTTAATTCATTCTATTTCTTTAATATAATTCATTTCACTTTCACACACGTGAACCATAACCATTGTATTGTCAGATAACTGACCTATGGCATGGGAGCTTAACCTGGGCTTTTGTTGTTGATGTCGTTATTTCTCTCGTATCAGACATAAGCATGTGCAAACCAGGAAAGAGGAGCATCTGCCCCTTTGCAAGTTATTGTGGTGACACAGATAGTTTTGGTTTGGGAGCAACAGTAATTTAAAAATTAAATCCTTTTATGGGCCCAGTATGCAATTGTTCCTATCTTAGCAGTTTCAAAAGGGGGTGAAAGACTGCCACAAGGGGATTTTCTGTTTTATAAAAATCTAATTGAAATTGGTTTCAATCACATTTATGACCAACTTCTTTTAGGGCATGACTTTTAAAATAAGAAAGTTGCCAGTTTACTCAAGTTAAGGACCAATACTTTATTACTTTGGGAATGGGGATTCAGAGGAAAGTAAAAAAAACTGGTGTTTCCAGTGTTCAATATTTTTAACAATGGTGACAGTATACTTCTAAATCAGTAAAATTTAATTGCAATGCTGTTTTCATCTCTATATTTGTCAATGATCTCACCAGTTGTATATTGACAGTATCGATAGAATTACAACAATAAGTACTAAAATATTTTTAAATCAATTACTTAATGGTTTCTGTCTTTATTAGCTAAATAAACTGCTTTAAGCCTTGAGAAGCAGTTATATAAACTTCCTGATAAAATGTAAGTGGCCACAATCTTCTCTTCCAGCCCCTTAACACTCACCTCTGCCATGCCAACAAAACCCAGCCTACTGATCATAGCTAGTCAAGTGAGAAGCTGTGACTATTTATCTTTCCCCTATTTGCCTACTCACTGCCTGTATCCACAACTAAAGGAACAAAAAATACAATACATAGCTGAGACAATTCTTCACCATTCTCATGCTTGTGTGTATTATTCTCATCCCCGATCTATTTACATCTTTAAATTGTAAACCCTTCGGGGCAGGCATTGTTTTGTTTTGTTTTTTTTTGTACTGTTTCCAACACCCTAAGCCCCAATCCTGATTGTAAATATCTAAAAATAACAGGGATTTTTTAAATTAAAAATTCCTAATACTTTCATGGTGGTCTTCATCTGAAGATTTCGAAATGCTTTACAAAAGGTGGGTAAGAATCATTTCCCTCAAGTTACAGACAAGGAGGTGGAGGTACAGTGGAGTTAAGTGATTTGCTGCTACTCCTCAAGGTCATACAGTGGGTCAGTGGCAGATGGTTCTAGAACTCTGGTCTCCTCACACTTATTTCAGCTGAGGCTGTTTTTTAGAAGCTGTGATGAAAAATTCTTGACCAAGAAAAGGAAAAATCTGAAAACTTTTTAGTTCTTTGTCCAGTAATGTCCCTATGGGCGTGCCACTTCAGGTGTGCTTGTACCCCGTGCACCTTTGAGTGGAGACTTTTTGTAATTGTGCCTGTTTGACCTGTGCACGTGCCCTACACATCCTTGTGCCCTGCAAAACTGAGCTTGATAAGCTTCTGGAGGGGATGGTATGATGAGACTGCCTACAATGGCATGTAGCTGATCTGCAACTGCTAGCAACCAGTATCTCCAATGGCTGGAGATGGGACACTAGATGGGGAGGATTCTGAGTTACTACAGAGAATTCTTTCCTAGGTGTCTGGCTGGTGGGTCTTGCCCACATGCTTAGCTCTAACTGATCACCATATTTGGGGTCGGGAAGGAATTTCCCCCCAGGTCAGATTGGCAGAGACCCTGGAGGTTTTTCACCTTCCTCTGCAGCATGGGACATGGGTCACTTGCAGGTTTAAACTAGTGTAAATGGTGGATTCTCTGTAATTTTGAAGTCTTTAAATCATGATTTGAAGATTTGAGTAACTCAGCCAGAGATGGCTGGGGGTGTTCATTACAGGAGTGGGTGGGTGAGATTCTGTAGCCTACAATGTGCAGGAGGTCAGACTAGGTGATCACAATAGTCCCTTCTGACCTTAAAGTCTATGCGTCTATGTATACAGCTGCGTGGGCAAACTGCTCTCAGTTCCTTCTCAATGGCCGTGCTTTTAGTTTAATTATCCTTTTCTTTGTTTTATTTAATTCATATTTATTTTATAGAATGGTTTGTTTTACAATCCCTTTTCCCCTTTACAGAAGCACTTTCCTTTCAAGATCGCTGTTGTTCCAGGGTCTCCAGGCTTTAAAAGTTGCCTCTCTTGACCGAAAGCTATCTGGGACAGTGATGGATATTCCCTGTATATCTTCTTGTTTGGAGGGAGACATCCTTTAAGTGTTCCATTTGCTCAGCATTCAAAAGCAGGGTTGAAAAGAATTAAGAAATACAACATAGTATTTTAATGATGAAGCATTCTCTCCATCTGGCTTCGTATTCAGACCAGGAAACCATCCCTGGGCAATGATTTCTGAGGGAGCATAGGGCCCTATCAACTTCAGTATGCTCACCTGGATCTACTTGGGAAAATCCTCAGAGATGACCCATAGAAAGAGGACTCATTCTCCTCATAAACCATCTACCTCCAAGAAGTCTCCATCTCCTCAAAGTAATACTGCATTGGAGACCTCAAATCCTGCTATGGGTACCATTGAGGCTCCAGGCTCCATTGGTACTGATCCGGTGCCCAGGGATCTGAGCTGCTCTAAGAATAAGGACACCAGACATGCCTCTGTACCACAGAAACAGGACACTGCAGCAAGGGAGTCTAAGAACTCCACTTCTAAGAGGGCAGTACCTACAACTCTTTTAGTACCCTCTGTACCTAAGCCAACCCCTCGGTACCAGGAAGACACCATGCTTCTTATGTGATCTTGGCTCTTCCCAAGACCTCCTCATCATTAGAATCATAGAAATGTAGGACTAGAAGAGACATCAGTAGGTTATCTAATCCAGTCTCCTGCACTGAGGCAGGGCTAAGTATTCTAGACCATGACCCTCCACTTCTGTCAGGAGAGACTTGCTGGAGCAGTCTATGCCCTTGATACCAACGGCAGAACTTTGCCACATGTGATCTCAAGCCACCCGATATCACAGGAATTCAGAGACTCTAGGGACTTATTCATTTCAGATTGGCTGGAGTCTCCCCTGCTAGTGGGTACCGAATGTTTCGCCATACCGAGAGAGACACGGTCACCAAGATTGGACCTTTTCCCAGTACCATTTGATTCTCCACCAGCTTCTGAACTTGGTAGTGCTCTCCCTTTGGATGAGGACTTATCCAACTCTCACATCTCAGCACAGTCCCCCTATTCATCAGCCAAGGGACTTCCTTCCTGATACTTCTGAGGGGAGAGAGGAGTTACATCCAAGATGAGCTCCTACTCTCCTCCCCACCCTTCCAGCCTTCCCCCCCCAAAAAAAAAACCCCTGGATCAAGCACCAATGGAGTCATGTCTGATGCCTTATGGACCACCTCAGTAGCCACACTGGGATCCTTGGGCTGCATATTGGCAGCAATTCTCTCAAGCCCTTAATCTTTTTTGAGGGGACCACAGAAGAAGATATTCCCTCAACTCCATCTATACCTCAAGTACAGGAATAGTTTGGTGAGCAGGAGGCCAGAGCAGATAAGGAGGCTACTCCATAGACAAATATTTCCTCATCCTCTCCAGATGAGGTGATTATGCCTCACTGACCTTCTCTGGTTGATGATTTCAGACAGTTCCAGAATGAACACATTGCAGATTCCTTACAGACCCCCTTAGAGGAGATCAGAAAGTCACAACATAAGCTCCTGAATATTCTTTAATGGACACCCTCTGCTTGAGTTGCGCTTCCAATCAATGAAGCCCTGTTGGACTCTGCCGTGACCATCTGGCAGACTGTAGCAACGATACAACCAACAAACATGCCAATAAACAAAATATTACATCCCAGCTAAGGACTTTGAATTTTTATTTATTTATCCTGTACCTAACTCCCTGGTTGTGGAAGCAGTGAATGAATGTGGCAGGCAACACAATGCAAAATCCACTCCATACAATAAGAATCAGAAATGTCTTGATCTATTCAGCCATAAGACCTACTTATCTGTGACACTTTGCTTTAGGATAACCATCTCTCCCATTTTCAGTCCTTATGGGAGCAGATTATATGAGACAAATGGATGTTGGAGGTTATAGGTTTGGGGTACTGCATCCATTTACGTCCCTTTTCAAGGATCCCTCTTGGGAGCACTAGCTGACTCCGGAGATCAACTCCCTTTCTGTGCATCAGAGCCATAGAACTAGTACCAGCTCAACGCGGGGAGGGGCTTTTACTCCAACTGTTTTCTAATCCTGAAAAAGAATGGGGGGGGGGGGGGGGAAGGGGAAGGAGACAAATTCTGGAAATTCTTCACCACAAGGCTTGGTCAATCAAAGGTCCACAGGAATAGAGACCATCTGTTCTGCAGAGGTACAGCAGGTGTTATTGAATAGTTAAAAAAAAAGTCTACACAAGATATCTACTTTCAAAAATTGAAAAGGTTTCACCATCAGTGTGCCCTGTGGTGTCTTTCATCTGTTCATTATCCACTCTCTGCTGTTCTTGATAGCTATTGGAAATAAAGTAAGGATTATCTATGACTAAGGCTGCGATTTGGTCATGGATTCCGTGACTTCCAAAGACCTCTATGACTTCAGCCAGTGCTGGCTGGGAGCTGCAGGGTCCACTGCTGCCTGTAGAGGCAGGGAGTTGGGTGGTATCTCACCAGGCAGCGGGAGCCCCCCGCAGCTCCCGGCCAATGGCGGCAGCAGGAGAGAGCCCCGCAGCTCCCCGCCGCCATGGGATCCCAGGAGTTCCTGGCCGCTGCAGGTGGCAGGGGGGACCCCCACCACTCTCCACCTCTGTGTGTGGCGGGGGGACCCCTGGAGCTCCCACGGGGGACGGGAGAGACTCCCGTATTTCTCGCCACCGTGGGTGGCAGGAGGGACCCCCGGGGCTCCCGCCACCATGGGGGGCAGGGGGAACCCCCCAGAGGTCCTGGCGGCAGGGGGGACCCCCACAACTCTCCGCCTCTGCGGGCAGCAGGGAGGACCGTGTGTGACCGGAGACTGGGGGGCGCCAGCTGAGGTCACTCAATTAGAGTGAACTGCAAAGAATAGGGTAGACAACCCCAAAGCTGGTGGATATTCTAATACAGTACTTAGATTTACCAAGCCAGCACTAAACAGCTTCTGTAATTTACTCAGAAGTCCAAAACGTAGTTCCCTTAAAGTAACCCAGCCTCAGGTCTCCACCTAGTTACCCAGGTCAGATATGATGAAGATTAATTAAAATCTTATATCATCATATACAAAAGTTCTACCAATCCCAAAGGATCGAACACATTACCTCCCAAGTTAATGAATATTCCAGATCTTACCCAAATACACACTTACAGTCAATTCTTATTAACTAAACTAAAATTTATTAAGAAAGAAAAGAGAGAGTAGGGTTAAAAGATCAATATACATACAGACATGAGTTCAATTCTTGAGGTACAGATTTATAACAGAGATGGTGAGCTTTGTAGTTGCAAAGAGTTCTTTTAGAATTTAGTCCATAGGTTATAGTCCAATGTCCAATATCATATCCAGGGTGTACCAGCTTAACTGGGATCTCATCTTGCGACTCAAACTTCCCCAATGAAGCTTAAGCAGATCTGAGATGACAGGATCAGGACCCACGGATCTCTTATACAACTCCAAGCCTTCTTTGACAGGTCGCAATTCTTAGGTGAATAATATGCAATCCGGGTGACTTTGAAGTAGGCCCATCACTGGTAATTAGCTACATGAATTAGCATAAGGCAATTGCCTGTTTTCTACCATTCGCAGATGATTGGCTATACATTTCAAAGAGAGATAAATACAGTGACATCCTGTGTTTGCAGTTCATTTAAATGCTATGATGTTCTTTTGATCTCTGAATTAACAGAATACAGCATAGACAGGGATTGTTGATTACATTGTTGACCACTACCAATATGTATGTAAATACACAAAAACACAAACATTATCTCCCCATATGTCTGAAGGGTTGAATTTGAGTCATTTGTCCTGCAGGACGCTTAACCCTTTCTGGTTATGCGTCACACCCCTGCAGCTCTCCGCCTCCACAGGCGGCGGGGGGACTCCCGGAGCTCCCGGCAGCTGTGGGAGGCAGGGTGGAACCCTACAGCTCAGAGCCACCAGCAGAGGGGGACCCTGGAGCTCCAAGTCCCCATGGGAGGTGGGGGCCCCTGGAGCTCCCAGCCCGCAGCTGCCCAGGCTCCTCATTTTGTCATGGTTATTTTTAAGTAAAAGTCAGGGACACGTCACAGGCTTCTGTGAATTTTTCATTATTGCCCGTGACCTGTCCATGACCTTTACTAAAAATATCGATGGCAAAATCTTAGCTTTAACCAGGAGTTCCATCAGGGTCCACTTGGCATCTATAACAGCCTTTCATTCCCGGGTTGAGGGATTCTCAGTATTTGATCATCCCACCACAATGAGATTCATTAAAGAATTGAGAAACTATTTCCCTCACATTAGAAAACCCACCTCATATGGGATTTAAACTTTGTACTCAGATGTCTTATGAACTCCCCTTTTCAAACTGATAGTCACATATTCCTTCCTTCACTTATCCATGAAAACAGCCCTTATTGGTCACTATCACTTTTGGTAGAAGAGTTGGGGAACTAGGTGCTTTAATGGTGGACACCCCCACCCTCTTTACAGTATTTTTCAAGGACAAAGTCTCATTATGTCTGGATACAAATTTTTTACCTAAGATATTATCTGAATTTCATATCCAATCAGGTCATCTATCTCTCAATTTTCTTCCCGAAACCGCATCAGACATGGGAAAGTGCTGCCTTCCATACCCTGGATGTCACAAGGGCACTAACCTTTGAGTTGGACAGAACCAGATCATTCAGAAAATCTGTAAGACTGTTAGTATTCATCACGGACAGGTCCACAGGGTCCACAATCTCCACCCAGAGGCACTCTAGGTGATTTCTGAATGTATTATTTCTTGCTATGAATCTCCAGTTTACAACTTCCTCCTAGGGTACTGGCCCACTCTACAAGGTCAGCAACTTGGTCTTCAATACATACATTCTCCAAGCACTACACGGTGGTTCATTCTTCTCGATCAGATGCTGCCGGTGGGAATGCAGTCTTGTCTCCAGGACTGGACTTGGGCCCAAAGCTCCCTTCTCCTGTTGAATATACTGCTTGGGAGTCTTCTGAAATGGAACATGCACAGGGACACTACTTGAGGAAGGAGAGGTTACCCATCTTGTGTGGTATCAATCTTGTGGAGTTCTTCAAAATGTGTCCCTTATGGGTGCTCCACTACCTGCCTGTGATGCTTTGTACCTCGGGGGAACACCCTACACCCCCATGCTCATCCTTATAAAATGATTGTGTGGTGTCCAATGCAAAACTTGTCATGTTGGGTGTCTTTGGAAGGCTCATAAGGCACTGAGTACGGTTGTTATAGTGATGTTATAGTAATTGTTACAGTAATGTTATAGTAAGGTTATAGGTTATAATTTCATGTGTATATAGTTATGAGGCTGAAAATGTGTCCTCATGCTTAAAGCAAGCCCATGCAAAAACTCTCCAAGAACAAAGAGGGAGTTCACACCTCGTCAGGGCATGGATGGGACAAGCCCAGCCCAGCCTCACAGGAACAATGGACACTGGCTTAGGCAGCAACAAAAGAATCTGTTAGACCCTCGAGGGAGTCACCAGCTTCCTTTGGGCAGTTTGGGACTGCGATGAGGTAATGCTCACCTGACTCGGGGAGGGGGAGAGGAGGAGGCCAAAGCCAAGAGGAAGGAAAGGACATGATGAAAGGGAGAGACGTTTGCCATGCTCTCTCTCTTCTACCTATACATCTACAGATATCACCACCACCACCACCACCAAGTGACTGAAGTGCTGATCAAAGGAGAGAGCCTGACCGAAAAGTAACCAGCCAGCCTGTGGTGAGAAGCATCTAAGTTTGTAAGGACATTGAAAGTGTTAAGATCAACTTAGAATGCATTTTGTTTTTATTTCATTTGACTAAATCTGACATGTTAGGTTTTGACTTATAATCACTTAAGATTTATCTTTATAGTTTAATAAATTTGTTTGTTTACTCTACCTGAAGCAGTGCATTTGGTTTGAAGTGTGTCAGAGGCTCCCCTTGGGATAACAAACCTGGTACATATCAATTTCTTTGTTAAATTGACAAACTTTATATAAGTTTGCAGCATCCAGCGGACATAACTGGACACTGCAAGATGGAGGTTCCCAGGGTCGTGTCTGGGACTGGAGACATTGGGTAGTGTCATTCACTTGCAAGTAGCTGGGAGCAGCTTACATGCCAGAGGTGGTGCGTGAACAGCCCAGGAGTGAGGGTTCTCACAGCAGAGCAGGGTAAGGCTGGTTCCCAGAGTCAAGGATTGGAGTGGCCTAGCAGATCACTGGTCCAGACAACATCAGAGGGGAACGTCACACTGCCCTCCTTCCCCTCTGCTTTGGTGTTTCCTCTGTGAGACTCTCTGCAGTGGAGAAGGGGGTGGTTTGCCCACAAAGCCATATAGATCCTCATTGCAGGGCATGAGGATGTGTAGGGTGCATGCATGGGTCAAACAGGCACTACTACCAAAAATCTCCAATCAAAAGCATAAGCATGCCAGCAGTGGCGCACCCATAGGGGGACACCTCTCAAAGAACTCCAGTTACTGCACAAGGTAAGTAACCTCTTTCCCTCTCCCACCCATGTTTTCAACCATCTCTAGTTCAAGCCACTGTACTGCACTCTGACATTCTTCCCTTATTAGATTAAAGTAACAATTTTGTAGGGTTTTAAAAAAAATGTCAGCAGCACTTCAACAATAGCATCTTCAAGCACTGGTTACCCTCTACGCAAAATTCTCCTATAAATTATTTGAAGCTTCAGTTTTATTTAAAAGTTTTGTTGTTGTTTTTGTTTTGCCCAGGAAGGTATTTGTCTTTTTGTTTGTTTTATGATGTCGTAACTTCAAAGAGTTTAGGGAATGAAGTTATGTCCCCTTTAATTGAGCCACACTACGTACTTAATTTTGTTTATAAACAAGGCCACTGCACTAAAATAAAACCACAACCCTGGCTGGTACTTTTAAAAGTGTCATTTGTCTATATTTCTAGCCTATTTGTTAGGGTACTTCTAAGCTTGTTGCTTATCTGTTGGTTGGTAGCAGTGAAATATCTCATGGCTGCGCATTGGTGGGGAAAAAAAGTTACTTGGTTTAAATGGGTTTAAAATACATACGTTACGGAAAAGCTTACAAAGAATACAAACAAGGGGAGCTCAGCTATTTCCTGTTTGTGAGAGATGAGCAAAATAATACCTCAGACCACCAACAGAGCAGAGAAGTATATATTTTTTAATGATAGAAGTGTAATCTTAAACATTATTAAAACTCCTACTTTCCTTTTAATTTATCTTGTTTGCTGTAATCCCACATATTTTTCTTTTGTGTTCTTATAGCCTCTCTGTAAGTAAGTGTGTCATATTTCCTGTTCCTGGAAAGTAATTTATTTAAAACACTGTGTTGTGTAGACATCTTACAGAAGGCATTAAAATGGAAAAAGCAGCTAGGGAAAAGTGTTTACAGTTTAGTTTTTGTTATTGGTAAGGGGGGGATCTGTCTGCAGGGTGTAAACTTAACACTCGCGTTCAAGTGCCAGTACTCTCATGTGGTGCCTGGGTCTAAATGTGAATACCAGTTGGGATGCGTCCTCAGAGGGCTTTGAATAGAACATAGGACTCTAGGTATTGAAGACTTTAAAAACGTACACATCCAGCTTAAAGCCCGCTTGCCATATTATAGGCATCCAGTGTGAAGAAGATAGGGAAGGCACAATATGGTCCTAGCTGCTCTGCCCTGTAAGCAGGTGTGTTGCTGTATTCTGCAGTGCTGGGGATGCTGTGCTTGGAGCTCCCACAGAACTGCTGCTGTCTGCAGTGCCTCCCAGCAGTCACTAGGTGACAGGCAGCAACCAGCCTCCCTAAGGCCTGGCTCTTGCCCAGGAAGCTGAAGCCAGTAGATACCAGCTTATGCAGACGGGAGCTCAGCACCAGCAGTTCCTGACTTAGCCTAAAAGGGCTGCAGAGCAAGAGGCCCTTCAAGTGTGTTGGAAAGATGGGACAGGGAAAGGGGGTGGAGGAAGGAAGAGATTGCAGATGTCTGAGACCTGGGTCCTGCTTTATGCCACAGGACAAGAGGAGGGCTAATTGATTTGGGCAACGCTGTTAGCGACTGGATGAGACAGGGTGTCCTTGTGGGAAACGGCAGCCCCAAAACATTTTTTTAATATCAAATGCCTTAAAATATGAAGCACAGGCTCTTCCCCTGTCTGTCCCACTCCCCTACCTCAGACACGCCTCCCTCCATGGCAGGGTTGGTACAGCAATATATTTTACAAGGGTCGCTTACAGAAGTGTTCGCATTTAATCTGTGAACCAGGGCTTCACATGTCTGCAGAGGTGAGGGGTAAGAGAGGAGGGGAATCATTTATTAAACAACTCTCTCAAACTCTTTCTCACAACCAGCGTGGGAGGTGGTACGAATTGCCAAACTTTTTCAATTAGTGCCATCTGCTGTCAAAGTCTTTTCCCTTGGGAATGCTCTTGTATTTCTGGTGCTTACATCCCATCACCATTACCCATCACCGTAGTAGTACGAGTGCCTTGTATTTCTCCTAACTACACCCTGTGGGGTAGGAAAGAGCTATTATCCCCATTTCACAGAGAGGAAGTGAGGCATAGAGAAGCAAAGTGACTAGCCCATGGTCATACAAGAAGTATGCGGTAGATGAACCCAGGTCATTCAAGTTCTAGGCTAGCACCCTCATCACAGGCATATCCTTCCTCTCTCTGCCCTGCCTCTCCCACCCTAGAGCCAACGTAGCCTGAATTTGTCAATTTTCTGGCCAAATGGCTAAATAGCCTATGTATTTAAGCAGGAATTGACAGAGGCAATGCAGTTAAGAGTGGGATTCCTGTCTGGTGGGAAAGTGAGGTGGGACTTCAGTTGTTTTGGTCATGTGAGTGGTGATTAAGGTGCCAATTCAGCAAGGTATTTTCCTATTTTTGAGCACGTGAGCAGCCCCACCGACTCTACTGGGGACAACATGTGCTTAAAATTAGGCACGTGTTTAAATACCTTGCTGAATGGTGATCTCGGGGGGGCTAACTCAGGTGATTGGCACCTAGGTTAGCCTAGCCCAGGTGAGAGCAGCTATGCTGCAAAGCCCTACCCCAGTTACTGCATTCACCTGTGTGTGCTGCTGCTTGCCAGGACTGCTGGGAGCACATCCCATGGTTCTGTGTGCCACAGTGCAGTAAACTGATTTGCTCTATGATTCTTTCCCAGTGAATTGTGGGAGAATTTCTCGGTCCGTCTAGACCAGAGGTTCTCAAACTGTGGTTTGTGGACCACCAGTGGTCCGCGAGCTCCATTCAGGTGGTCTGCAGATAGTTCCCTCTAAGGTGCACGCCTGGGCAGCTGCACACGAGAGAATGAAGGGCCACCCACCTAATTAGTGGAGCTGTGCAGGTGTAGCTCCACTAATTAGGTGCCTGGACCCTGGAGAAGTAAGGTGAGGTGGTGGCCTTGGGGAGAATAGGGAGTAGTTGGGAGGGGGCAGCGGGGTGAGAAGAGGGGGTGGGAGGAATTTGGGACATGTAGGGCTGCGGCGGCCAGAGAAAGAGGCGACTTTCCCCAGCTCCAGGGGAGAGACCCTCCCCCTCCTTCCCAGCCCCAGCTCGGGGGCTGCTGCGGCGGGGGAGAGAGAGAGAGACCCCTCTCCTTCCCAGCCATAGCTTGGGGGCTGCCACAGCAGGGGGGAGAAGGCACATCCATCGCATTAGAAAGGTAAGACTACTGATATTAAAATATGAGTTGTGTGCTTTTATTTGTAGAACAAAAAAAGTTACTACTTATTAATTTTTTTTATATAGTGCTTTTATCCAAAGCACTTTACAATAGTTAGCTAATGGTACACACAACATTTGGGAAGATATTTACGTGATCCGCTGAGACCCTCAGCAATTTTCAAGTGATCTGTGGAAAAAAAAAAAGTTTGAGAACCACTGGTCTAGACACATGGGGGAATTGTAGGAAGGCATTTGAATATAATCAGTGCTTGAGTGAGTCAGTCTGTGCCCTCAGTGAAAAGTGGGTGAGTTTACAAGCCCCAGTGAAAGTGGCAGCCAAATTCTAACCTGCATCCCCAGCGAACTTGGCTTGAAAGCAACACCAAATTCAGGTAAGAGGGCTCTGTGTGGGGGCAGGATTGATGTTAAAGACAACGCTTGAGAAAGAGTCCAGGCTAACTCTGCCGTGAAGACATACCCTATGATGCATAGCAGAGTGGGAGGGGAAAAAGCTGGGCTGCAGCTGACTTATGTTTTGTAATGCCTCTGTGGTTGTGTTTTTAAATGTATGTCAAGAATACCCAGAGTTTTGGGTAGGCACCCTCTGCTGGGAAGCTTCTTTTAGAGGCGAAACCTTAATAAATAAATAGAATATTTAGACTTTGTTAATTTTTTTTAAAAAATGCTGGGCCTAGATACTGCAGTGAAGGCTGTATTGTAGAAACATGTGACTAGATTTGGAGGGGTGTCGTACTGTGTTCCCATTGTGTAATTTGACATGGGGCTGGGGTCAAATCCTGGTAGAAGTTATCCGGGATTATCCTCATCTGGGATTTTGTTGAATCTGGCCCATTCTGAGGGCAAAATGGTAAGTATTTTTTTGAGCCACAGGATGTTTAGCAGCACCATTTCGCAGAGGGGAAGTAAGGCATAGAGAAGCAAAGTGATTTGCCCATGGTCATACAAGAAGTATGTGGTAGATGAACCCAGTTCATTCAAGTCCTAGGCTAGCACCCTAACCACTGGCATGTCCTTCCTCTCTCTGCCCTGTCTCTCCCACCCCAGAGCCAACATACCCTAAGGTAAGTGGGGGAAGGTTACTTCATCAGGGCAAAGAAAGTAACTCAAAATTCCTCCACCACATGGGAAAGCAGCTTAACAGGGAGTGTGTTTAGGCCTGACTTGACATAAGTAATTCAATGTGGGGAAGGCCTCATTTCTTGGAAGAGAGGATTAGACAGGTAACTAGATGAGCAGGCTGAAAACAGAATGTTTGTGCTAAGATAAGTAAATAGGTCAGTAAACTGAAAGACACAGAATTTCCCGCTAGCTGAAATAGGAGGAACAACCAGGGAACCATTTACTAAGAACAAGGTAACAAGGGATAAAAGAAGTTGGGATCATAAAGTTGAGGTAAAGAGTAAAGTAAACATGGACAGAGCATGCTGTACAGGCATTGGTTCCTGCAAAGTAACTAAGCCAGTCCCAAAATGTGATGCAATGTATAGTGAATATAATGTAAGTACCAAGTATATAAAGGAAGAGGGGTTCTGTGTAACTTTGGATGTGTGGTATACCCTGTACCCGTCCCCTATGCCTGTGTCTGATCAATTCAGCGTAACTTTGCTGTATGCCGTATAAAGGAACCTGAGGGTACATCTACACTACAGGGGGGAGTCGATTTAAGATACGCAAATTCAGCTACGTGAATAGTGTAGCTGAATTTGACGTATCGCAGCCGACTTACCCCGTTGTGAGGACGGCAGCAAAATCGACTTCTGCGGCTTTCTGTCGGTGGCGCTTACTACCACCTCCGCTGGTGGAGTAAGAACGCCGATTTGGGGATCGATTGTCGCGTCCCGATGGGACGCGATAAATCGATCCCCGAGAGGTCGATTTCTACCCGCCGATTCAGGCGGGTAGTATAGACCTAGCCTGAGTAATGAGACCGGAGTCGAATCGGGCTCATAGGAAACCCAATGGAACAGGTCTCGGAGGCTACCCCAACAGCGTGGTGTGTCCAGGGTAGGAGGAGCCCTCACTAGCATCTCACTGCTCCATGATTCATCCACCCCATGTGCATTTCTCCTTGCCCTTTCTTTCCACCTCCTGTCCTTTTTCCTCCTCCTTAGCCCTAAAAATGTGTAAATATGTTTCATCCAACACCATCGGTCCTCTGCCTATCAGTCTGCATCCTGTATTGTCTGATCAGCTCAGTGAAATGTGTCTCTGCTTTGCCTGATCCTGCATGCAGCTTGTCTATCCACCACTTGCGTACATCTACATCTGGTAGAGCAGGGGGCAGATCAGTTATTAGTGACATGGTCAGGCTGTGGGAGGTGCATGAACAACGCTCCAATACCACAATATGATAGTCTGTTCCAAGTTAACTAGCCCATAAAACAGGGAGCACAGCAGAATGTCGAGGACTGGATCCTAGGGCCAAAAACTGGGTAGGTGATTCAGAATTCAATAGGGGAGATGAAGCAATGAGGATGCCGAAGAAAGTAGCTGAATTTGCCGGAAGTGTGGAATGTCGGAACTAGGCGGAGTTCAGGGCTCCTTTCTCCTCCTGCCACCCTGTCTTCTTTATCTCTATTCTTCCCTGTCCCCTCCACGCGCCGTTTTCCTGCCTTCAGCTGGCTGAGTCATACCTCCAATCTCTTCTGCCACATTTGTCTGCTTGACTCAGCTTTCCTCAGGGAGGCTTCTCTTGCCAATAGTGAGAAGATATTTTTGTCTTAGCTGTCTTTTACCATCCATCTTTTCTTCCGTTTCAGTTTTACTCCCCACTTTTTTTTTTTTTTTTTTTTTTAAGTTTCTCCTTTTGTCTCTTGGCTTGTCTCTGGTTTTTTGTTCCCAATGTGTCTCATTTTTGCCTTTGACTTAGTAAAGAACAGTACAAAGTGGCAGTTACTTTACTGAAAGAGAAGACTGGCTCAAAATAGGTATAGATCTTTTAAAGAAAAATATCAGTAGAGTCAGAATCATGCAAATATTAGGTTTTCTCATAGAAAAAGACATGTAAAATAGGCATGTAGATTAGCTATGCACCTCTCACTCCTGATAAGTTTGTAACTTCTATTTGAAATGTAGTCATGTGTCTCTGTTTAGGTGCCTCCTATCCTACTGAGTTCCCTCCATGTCTCCGCTTGCAAAGAGAACTTATGTACATCATAGGTGTATTGAGAGGCCTACTGTAATTAATGTTTGGAAAGTGCCTCAAGATCCTCCCTGGAAAGGTACTGTAGGAGTGAAAAGGATTATAATTTGGGCAGGGATGCATTTTTCTGTGATTTATACAGGCCTGAGCCTACCATCACCACCATTCAGCTAATAAATAATAAAATACTAGAACCTTCTTGAAACAAATAGCTCCTATTTCAAAGAAAAATGTTTGAGCGCGTCAAGATTATCTCTTGACCGTTTTCCAGTGATAGAATATCTCTGAGAACAGCAAAAAACAGAACCCACGCAGCACTTCCTGGCTGCGGGGGGGGGGGAGGGGGGCGGGGCGGTTTCAAAATGATCACCTTTAGGAAGGGAAGGTAATCTCGTACATCTTTCAGCTTGTTCAGACAGGCGGGGGCGGAGGTTACTGCTATGTTCTTCACATCCACGTTATAGTGCAATAGGCGGCAATGATACCAAATGCACAGAGAGGGGCTAAGGGAAGGTTGTTCAATGCATTTACCTTTTTGGTGCTGGCAACCAGCATTGATATTCATCATAAGCATGCTTGGGCGGGGTTAATGACGGGATGCTACCTCTATGATGTTTAAGATTCAGGTTCCACTGGCCTGCTTGCTGTGTTTGATAGGTATAGCAAGTCCTGGCATATATCACCAGGGGAAGGATAGATTGTCTGCTTGTGTCTGTGCGAGTTTATAGATTGATCCAATCTGCTCTTAGGATACTCCGGAGACCAACAGTGTGCTGAAGATAACAGTCATCTCTTTTGGTGGGTGATATTTTACATTTGATTAAAATTGTTATGGTTAATGAAGGGGACCTACCTTTTCATTCTGTAGAACATTTAGCAAGTTGCTCATCATGCAAAGCCTTCATTTGCTGAGAATTACAGATATCAGTTAAACCTAAACTCCCCTTCTGAAGCCAGTGGGATGGATAGGTGGAACAGAAGGTAGGCTGTGACCCACTGGGGCAGATTCATCCCTGGTGTAATTTCTCTGCAGTCAAAGGAATTACCATAGGGATGCATTTGGCCAATGTGTCTCATTGCTGTACACTTAGTTAATGTGTACAAAGCAGTATGTGGTGGTGGTATAAGCCTTAGTAGTAGTGTTGCCAAAAGGCAGGTGACTATGCAGTAGTAACACATTTGCAACAGAGACGCAAAGTGTCTTGTAAGAAAAGGAAAGAAAGTAAAACGTTTCTTGATTACTTAAGTGCTGAAGAAGCAGCATTAAAAACAAAGCTTGGCCTACGGAGCTGACTTTAATTTGCACCAGGAAAGAAATCCTGCTCTCTGAGTTGCAATGTTTTGAATTGACCTTTTAAAATAATATTTCCCAGTGAAGTGGGATCTGATCCTGCAGTAACAATGACCTAGGCCCTGCTGCGATCCTCTTCAGCAGCAACGTGCCAGTCCGGGTTTTTCAGCATGCCCTTCAGGCCGGGGAATGTCCCTGAGATGCTCACTCTGCTTGGGAATTTCCACAGTGCAGAAAAAGTCCAAGTAACCACTCTCGTCCCTCTCCACCCCAACTTCCTCTCGCGTGTCACATCATTCCCCCATCTCCCACCTCCTGTTAACCATTGCAAAAGATAACTGGGGTCTGAATCACTGCAATAAAAAGATCCTCGTAGGTTACACCAGATCTGTTTGTAAATAGAGTCAGGCCTCTTCTCTTTTGACTGCAGAGTTAGCGGGAGTAGGGCTTGTGTGTGTGTGTGGAGAGGGGAGTTTCCTTGCTGCTGCTGCTTCTCATTATTACATCTCGGAGGAAACTGCTCTATCCTTTTCTCTCTCTCTCACAGACGTGGTAATTATTGAGGATCGGTTACCAGTGGGGAACAAAGTAATTGCTTATTCTGTATATATCTAAATCTCTCTACAGACATGAAGGTATACTATTATTTTATTATTTACTTTTATAATTTAAAAATTGTAATAGAAGGCATATAACTATTTTTCTCCCCTTGGACAGCCTTGGAAATTGCTTGTGCTATCATTGTCCAGTTATTTCTGTAGTGGAATACCAGGTATATTAAAAAAAAATATTTTGGCTAATGTTAACAGATGACAATCAGGAGTGAAGGAGCATAAGTGAAGAGTGGGATTTTAAAGAGCACCTAAATAATTTAGGAGCACAATCCCATTGATTTTCACTGGGACTCATGTTCCTAAAATACTTAGGTGCTTTTGAAAATCCTACCCGAAATCCCCTTTGGTAACTATCATGGCTTGTGTAAAAAATGGATGAAGCAGAGAAGCTTAGAGTATTAGATGAGGCATCTGTTTTAGGAAGCAGGTGTTTCAAGTATCTTTGGCTACACTACAATTTATTTTCGTTTGTGATTTACTAATGAACTGCAGGAGGATAGAGTGGAAGCAACACAGCTGCAATCTAAAGTGAGTAGCAAGTCATAATACATAATACAGAATGCAGACAAATCCATATAAAGAAGGGAACTAAATATTTATCATGAATGGGAACTTACTGATTATTTGGAGGACTGAAACAAAGTTTATTGGCCAGTAGGAGCTTCTCTGGCTTATCACTTAATGTAAATTATTGACTCTTACATAGCATCCTATTCCATTGTATCACACATCTTATCAGAAGGTGAGGGAATGTGTTACAGAATTGGGCAAAGTGACTCTTGTAAAGGACAAAACATGGTCTGGATGCTGGAGAGAGCTGATACCTCTTTGGACAGAGTTCTGCTACCTGGAGTAGTTGTTCGGGGATTGGATACCTTGGTGATAGGCATGGATAGGATATATTCTTCCTGTATAGTATCAGAGGGGTAGCCGTGTTAGTCTGAATCTGTAAAAAGCAACAGAGGGTCCTGTGGCACCTTTAAGACTAACAGAAGTATTGGGAGCATAAGCTTTCGTGGGTAAGAACCTCACTTCTTCAGATGCAAGTAATGGAAATTTCCAGAGGCAGGTATAAATCAGTATGGAGATAACGAGGTTAGTTCAATCAGGGAGGGTGAGGTGCTCTGCTAGCAGTTGAGGTGTGAACACCAAGGGAGGAAAAACTGCTTCTGTAGTTGGATAGCACAAATTTAATTGAGGGCAAAATCGGTTCCAAGACATACAGTTTATACCAGTACTATATAACTTTTAACCACGCTGTTTGACACTTTCCTTGCTATGGCAAAATTTTGTCTGCTCACTGGCATTGGTTTAGAACAGGGGTCTAAAACACGCGGCCCATGGGCCGCATGCAGCCCACGGAGCTCCCCCCCTGAGGCCCACCAAGCTCCCTGCGCACCCCGCGGATTTATTTTATGTGGCAGCTAAGCTCCCAGCTTGCTGCTCCCCAATGTTTGGGGCCGGGTCTCTCCCCTGGCCGCGCCTGCCACTCCCACGGGCTCACTTGCTGCCCCTTCACCTCCCCAGAGCCTGCAGCTCATGCTGACTCCACTCTGCTCTGCCGGATTCTGGCATCACCTGCTGCCGCAGGGTCCTAGTGCCCCCCTGTACTCTGGCCTAGTGCCCCCCTTCCCTTCTGCCCTAGTTCTGAGCCTCTCCAATGCCCTGAGCCTCTCCAGTGCCCCAAATCCCTCATCCACAGCCCTCACCCCTGCACCCCTCCTATCCCCAAACTCCATCCCAGAACCTTCACCCCCTACCCCCTGCCTGGAGCCTGCACCCAGCACCCAAACTCCATCTCAGAGCCTTAGGCAGATGGGGGTGGAGTTTGGGGGAGGGCAGGTTCTGGGCACCACCAAAATTTCTACAAGCTTGCCACCCCTAGAGGAGGCAGAGCAGGGATGGAGTGGTGGTGCAGCCCAGTGCAGTGGGGGGCTTTAACAGAAGTAAATCTAACTAAGTGTGTGCTTTGTCCTTTGAATGAGGTGCATTATTGGTGGAGCTTAGCACTTTCCAGGAGGGAGGGAGGAGGAGCAGGGAGCCGCGCGCTCAGGGGAGGAGGTGGAGAAGGGACGGGGCAGGGGCAGGGCCTCATGGAAGGGGTGGAGTGGGGCAGGGGCAGCGAGGGGGGGGTGTCAGTGATGTGGGCCTTGGGCCAATGCACTAGTCCTCATGTGGCCCTCGTGGTCATTTGAGTTTGAGACCCCTGGTTTAGGAGCTTTGTTATGATCAAATTTCCTGCTTCTTGAATTTCATGCAGACTAATAGATGAAAGCTGGCCAACTGAATCTCAGGAGCTCCTTTAATTCAGTAGGCTTTGGATCAGGTCCATAGAAGAAAGACTTCCTCCTCAACTTACCCTTCACCCATTACACCAAGGCAATGCAGTGCATATGGGTTGTGAGACTGGAAACCTAGGGTCCTCGCCATATTCCAATTTGAGTAGCTAATTCTGCCTATCTAAATTCTCCATGTCGTTTCAATTGGATAAAGACTTTTTCTCCTCTTCCAGTCCTAGCCAGTTGAATGGTGATACTGTGCTTTGTTAAACAGCTGCTGCAGCCCACTCCATAAGGTGACTTAATTTCATTGGTGAGTGAAGTGTTTGTGTGTTCCTAAGACACTATCTAGATGTAATAAGTTAAAATGTGTTTTCTGGAACACCAAGGCAGTGTTTACAAATCCTAGCCTTAATGTTAATTCCAAGTGGAATGCTATGGTAAAAATTGGTGAGCAAAACATTCAGCCACGTGTGGTATGTATCCCACACTAGTGAACAAGATATCCGTTCCGGGTGATGTGACATTGCTCTTTGTCATGGGGAAATCTGCGTTTTGCTTATTAATTATCTATACATTATGGTGTCACTGCTGTGCGTGTTGCTTTAGAGACCAGTCCCTGCCCCGAGGCCCTTACAGTAGAAATGAGAGCAGGAACCTAATGAAAAATGATGATCACCTACAGCAGTTTGTGTGTGGAGGAGGAGTGCTAGCAGCGAATAAGGGGTATGGAGAAATTGCTTATGGGAAAGCATTATTATAAAGAATTCAGATCAGCTGCATGGCAGTTGCGTAGTGCACAGGAGCTCTGATGTTTCTCCTCCCTACTGATCTTGGTTCTGTTTTGCCCACAGTCTGAGAGGCCAATCTTATTTCATTTTTGCCCTTAGTAGGGGCATGATCCCACAAGGTGCTGAGCACCCTTAGCTCCCAGTGAAGAAAAAAGGAGTATTAAGGGCATTCTGTACCTAACAGGTTTGGACCCTAAAATATTTACTGTGTATGAGCACTCCCAGTTTTCCTTTTTACATGAAGAATTATGTATGATCATACAACACACACAAACACAATCTTTTTTGAAGTCAATTTAGTTCTAGGCTGACACCCCTGGAAACCACCATCCACAAAAAAGGGATCAGAACAACTATAATGAAGTCAGAAGCAATACAAGGTTCCCTACGCTGGATTTTAGAGGTAAAAGGTGTCACATCCCATTTCCAATCCACTGAGCTGTTCAGTCTTCTTGTTCAAACTTAAAGCAAACTTATCTACCTTTTCTGAGTAGTCTCTGAAGAGAAAATAATCATATGCTTTAGCCTCCAAATGCTGTGATACTATTCAAAAGACAAGTACAATGTTATGTTTGACTATATTTTGGAGTGCTATTTAGAAATCCTTCCGGCACACAAGGGTGTGGCAGCTATATTTGTATAAATTGGCCCAAGAGCTTGCTGCGCCAGGCTAAATAAACTTATTCTAGTGTAAAGAGCATTTACATCAGGAGCTTTAGTACAGCAAATATTTGCCTAGATAATGGAATAGGTTTGTCAATTGTAACATTTGTATTTCCACTTTAGACAATTTAGGCAATGTTCTGGTGATCCCATCCCAGAAATATGTTGATAAAGGAATCTTATCACTAACAGTTCATAGTTTACTGGTGTATATGAATCTAAAGTTTATAAGCTCTTGGGAGGTAAAGCACAGAGCATGGTGGCCAGGAGGGACAGGGAAAAGGTTCCTTGATTCTGTTTTTGTGACTCTTGGATTCTGGGGTCTGGGGCAGTTTCCAGTGTGAGTTAGAGCAACCCCAGACACTGCTCTAACTTCCAGGAGTCTTGTACAGACACTTACGTGCTGCTCTGCAGCCCAGATTTGCCAGACCAAAGAGCACTCCCTCCAGCCACTCTCCCATGAATCCCTACCATAACTCCTGTACTTCTTGCTGTGGGCAGCATAGGCCCATATACAACAGTGCTATGTCATTCCTTGCAGAGGATATTCTGCTAATGGTGGTTGTGGCCACTTTACATTCCCTTTCTGGGAGCAGGGGCCAAATTCTGGCTCGACATTGTTGCTCTATAGTGCTTCAGAGGTTTTTGAATCTGTGTTATGAAGAGTAAAACAGCACTGGTTCAAAGCTGGCTGGCAAAATCATGTCTCTTAAACTGAATTCATACTGTCATTATTAAAGTGGTGCTGAGACATGCAACTATGATTAAGCTAACTGGTTAATTGTTACATGTCTAAGTAGTTTCAGTGATCAGGAACATCTAGTCAAGGTAAAGGATCTACCTTATGTCTACCAATATTTGACCAGTATAAGACAGCAGTTTAAAGTGAAAGAAGGGAGAAGTTATATCTTTTAAAGGAGATAATAATGCACTGCTTCATTTTGTACAGTGCCCAAATATTATAGAAGGAAGTGTGGGTATTTACTTGTGAATTTGTTTATTAAAGCAATGTTTCAGTAAAATGTTTGTTTCCAACTTTGGCCACTAGCTGGCATGAATGGTACACTGCATAACTGCATGACTTGTTCAGAAAAACAACATTGGCTCTGGCGGTCCTGGGTCAGTGGTATTTTTTTTGACCAGCACCTCATATTGACAGCCTATAACTGATGAGTATATGAGCCCATTTGAGGTTCTATAATAGGGAAGCTATCCATTGCCTGAGAGTTTGTTGCACTCAGTAACAGAAAATGAAGGTGGTACAATTCTATTTGATTGTATTTAAACTGGGTCTAATATTCTGACCCTAATTTACACCTGCCCTGTGGAGCTGTGTTGCATTAATGTGCTGTTAGAGCCCCACCAGGGGAGGCTGGTAGTGGCATGTGCTGAATTATTGCATTGACTGGACCTCATGCTCCTGCCAGTGCCTCTCCCATTTTTTGGCTGTGCTTGCTCTATGTTGGTCCCTCAGAGGAGTAGATATTCCAGCCTCTTTGTGCCACTATCGTGTCCTCTATCCGAGGAAAACTTTCCAATACTGGACACGTTTATTGGGGTCTTCGCCAGTGGAGCCACCAGAGATCCTGCTTGATGTTCAAGACCTTTAGCATGATGGTTTTAATATCTAAATGTGGCAACATAACAGTCATTTTATGTATGTGGAAGTTACTGGGTAATGACAACACCCTTTATAAGGTTGCTGTGAGCCAGCGAGCGGATCCTGTGCAATAAATGGGGGTATGTGTTACAGAAAGGGTTTTTGTTTACAGAGCTCAGTGGAGTTAGAAAGACCTTAATCTACCTTAGCTGAATATAGGCTTTTATCAGAGGGCCTAATAAATAAGATGTCCCTGTAGAAATAGCTACTAATAAACATAGTGTGGTGCCTTGAGTGGATTTTGGATGCTAGGACAGCAACAGGGATTTAGACCTCAAATACCTTTATGGAATAGAGCGGAGAAGAAAAGCTTAGAAATAGAATAGAAAAATCAGTAAACCCTCGTTAAATCAAAACAAAAACCATATTAAACTGAAGCTAGATTTTATGTGACATTCTTCATGGGACATAGAGCTCCACTTAAGTTCACCCAAAGGTCATCACTCTAAGGTATCTTAACTTATTTACTATTGTGGGTTGCATCTGCAGCTCTGTATGTGTTATGTGGGCCAAATCCACACCATATATATACAACCTCTAGGGCCCTGAGGATGTCACGTGGGCTGTAGCAGTGTGCTGATTGGGCCACAAGCGGCCCGTGGGTTGAGAACCACTTCCCCAAGGTAATATTCAGGGAATATTCTCTTCTCTTCTTATGTGTTTTTATAGTGCTTAACACAATGGGGCCATGATCTTGACTGGAACCATTGGGAGCGTCCACAATACAAATAACATAATGAATTTGATTTTCTGTGAAAGGTTTTTTTAATTAATCTTCTCATTTTAATGAGAATGTTATTGATAATTGCAACATGATCTAATTATTTGGATTATATACTCTTCACATGTAAACTACTGTGTGTTTTTTAAGAGAAGGGAAACCCATTTGCAACAATAGTTAAAACAAAACACCCACCCACACCTAACCACTAAAGAAATAGGTAACACTCAAGTACTATGTACAATATTGACCTATTGGTGTAGGGCAGCTATAGATATGTAAAGTCTGAGCAGTTTTCAGAAAATTACTTTAGGGAGTCATTCATCAGTTACCAAGTGTGCAAAGAGTATTTTGGGGTGAAAGGATCTCACACGCTTTTGTAGTAAAGTCATGTCTATGCTATGGGACTATAGGGGCATAGCTACGGCGCTGTAGATGCAGCCTATGGAAACAGGGCTTTTCCATTGCTGTAGGAACACTACCTCCCTGAGCTATGGTAACTAGGTCAAGCAAAGCATTCTTCTATTGAACAAGCTGTGTCTACACTGAGAGTTAGGTTGACATAGCTACAGCCTTCAAGTCTGTGGATTTTTCACATCTCTAAGCACAATAGCTATGTTGACCTAAAGATGAAGTGTTGACCAGACCTAAGAAATAGTGACAATAGCTACTTGCTATCAGTGCAGCATTATTGAGTGTGCTGTTGAATTGTACATGGTTCGGGAAAGGAGAAAAATCATTTTGCTGCATCTATAAAATCTATGACCTGATTTTGCAAACCTAAGGCTTACTGCAGTCAACAAGAATGCTCACACACGATAAGACTGCTCATGGAAATATGTGAATTTTAAGCTTTATTTGACTACTGTGTTTCTGACATTGGTGTGAAAAGTTTGTATGGTAGCTGCCTTTGTTTCGTAGTTTACACTGCAAATTCTTCTACAGTTGGTCAGATTTGAGTGTACAGATTAAATACATGGTTCATTCCAAACAACCCTCCTCTTTCACCTGATAGCAAACAGAAAATTTGGGTAATGAAAAGTAATTCCTCTTCCTCCTTCCCCAGTTTGTTTATGTATCCTTGTGTGGTATCCAGTGTCATGTCAGATGGTCAAAAGTCGAAGTTCCCCCAAGCCCATGACTCAGTGGGTTGATGCGGTTATGATTAGCGGTGCACAGGCGAGGGATGTGGCTGTTGTCACTCTCTGACACTCAGCAGCCCGGAGCGTCTCCACCCAGCACGAAATGTACGAGCGGGACAAACACTTGCTGTAGGAGCGGTGGGCTGTGCTGCTTCTGGCTAATGAGTCACCCACCAAAGCGCTGAAACCAGGCAGGCCGCGCTAACCAAGCGAGGCCCCGGAGCCAGCGGGGTATTGCCCAATCCTGGGCATTTACTGGAACTCCCGCCCTCGGCAGCGCATCACGCCCGGCCGCGGCCAATGGCCTGCGCGCCCGCTGCTTCCCCGCCGGGGCGGGGCTGCTATTAGAGCCGCTGCCCCCCCCCTCCGCCTCCCACTCCTCGGCGCCCTCGCTCAGCCCGCTGTGGCCGCTGCTGCTTCCCGCCAGTCTCCCCGAGGACTATGATCGTGGACAGCAACCGGGAGGCGCCGGCCGACGGCGACTCCGGCTCCATGAGCAGCCCCCTCAACCTGGCCTATTTCTATAGCGCCTCCCCCTACTCCAGCGATGGCAGCTGCTCGCCGGCTCACTCCGCCCCGGGGTCGCCCGGCTCCGACTCCGAGCTGTCCGTCAGCAGCGGCAGCAGTGGCGGCCGGAGGAGGGACTCCCTGGACGGCGTCCGCCAAGCCCTGCAAGGTACGCGCCGGCCCCCGCAGCCCTGCCCCGGAGAGAGACGCGCTGGCGCTGCCCTCCCCGGTGTTTTGCCCCCCCCCGGGGGGTTATTTATTAGCCGCAGCCGCTGCGAGCCTGGGGATGTAGAGCCAGCCCGTAACACGGGCCCCTCGAAGGCAAAGCCGAGCCCCAGCCTTCACCCGGGCACTGCAGGGGCACGGCCGCAGTCAGCCGAGCCGGCTGCGGTGCCCCCAGCGCCGTGCCCTCCTCCGCCCCAGAGGTGGCTGCATTTAGGGTGACCAGACAGCACGTGTGAAAAATCGGGACGGGGATGGGGGGGGGGGTAATAGGATCCTATATAAGAAAAAGACCCAAAAATCAGGACTGTCCCTATAAAATCGGGACATCTGGTCACCCTAGCTGCATTGCAAGGGCGCTGGATTGGCCACAGGACTGTGTTGATCTTCCGAGGGGAAAAGTGCTGCTTCAAAGTCAGCCGTGCAACTGACGCTTGCGTACCTCCCAGGCGTCTCCTGCGGCTTATTTCCTTTTCTGAGGTCACTTAAAATCCCTTGTGTTTCTATAGCACCTAGATCCCAAAGATGTAAGAAGCTGTGATGGGTAGAAGATCAAGTGTAAATAGTTGCAAATGTGGCTTTGTGCTGTTGTTGCCTTTTTCCTTTGCCGCCCCTTAATAATTTTTAAATTTTATATTGAAGTGAGGAGGGGAGGGGTGTGTACAACCACTGTATAAAGCAAGTTGGTTACAACAAGGGATACTTTGAAAACGAACGGCTGCGAATTCATAACTGTTCGAGAATTGAAAGTAGGCTAGGAAGAAAGTTCTTTAGAAGAACTGTCATTTTGAAAACACCCTTCAAATGGGGGAAGAAACTACTGTATATTTTGCACTGGATGATTCATCCTCTAGTCTAGTGCATCTTTTATAGGACAAAATCCTGTGAGCTCAGCAGAGCACCCTCAACAGCCTTTGCTCAGTAGATGGGGAGGGCACTTGGCACTTCATAGTAGGATGAGGCCCGTAGGGCCAGACTCTAATGCCCTTTACTCCTGGTAAGTAGCACCTTACCCCACAAGTAATCCCATTGACTTCAGTGGAATTCTGCATGTGGAGTAAGGGTATCAAAAGCTAGCCCTAGGAGATTTGTGTGCTTATCGCTGTATGTATTGGGATGTCAGTACAATCTGGAAACAGCGTTTCATCTACAGTGGTTGGTTTAAAACAAGTCCTTGAAAATGTTTGCTCCTCCATTTTAATGTAGCACACTCTAACTATTTGATGTATTTGCATTATGTCCTTCCTCCCTCCCCAAATAATCTTAAACTCCTCCCCCCCCTTCCCCTATAGGTTTGATTTGTATCTGGTTGGATTTATTTTCCATAAGATTTTTGTTTGTTGAAAACATTTTTAACCATATAAGCACAATCTTAATAATCTTGTTTATATTGTCTTTTTAAAAACGAAAAATCTTCATTGTGGGTAGGAGTGACCTGTCAGCCTGTTTTCCTCTTCATACCTCCACTCAAAGGCCCTGCTTCTGGTTAAGGAAAGCTGGGGCTCTTGGACTGCTCGCTGGGATGAGGTGCTTTGAAGACCATAGAGAGACTCCTACTTGACATCAGTGGTCTTTGACTCAAGCCCTTTATTTCCTCTTTCCCAGACAGAAATCCCAGCTCCTGCTGGCCAGGGAAATTTGGATCTCCAGTTAAGACTTCAGTATATAGATTTTTATAGACTAGATTCTGTACTTTCCTTATCAGGTCACATAACTTCCTTTTGCAAGTCGAATGCCTTAGGTCATCATTTCCTGTCTTCCACTTCTGTTTTTGTAGCTTCAAAACTGATTTAATTTTAAAGAGGATGTGAGACAGAAGAGGTCAGGCCGGGAGTGTCACAGTTGTATTGTACTTCTAACAAAGCAAGTTTTCTTTCTTAAAGCTTCAGTTTCAGTCACTATGGAGATAACAAACACAAGTAATTCTGAAAATTATTATACAGACTCCTGTAGCATTTTGACATCTAGTATTTTTTTATATGTAATAGATTGTGGCAGGGGACATTTTTTTTTTTTTTTTTGTTCCTGCGTTTGTACAGTGCCTATGAGTGGGGTCCTGCTCTGTGGCTGGGGCTTCTAGCCACTATGATGCTGATGTGTTATGTTATTTCCAGCTTCTTTACCAATAAGAGTTGGGGTTTGGAAGACTCCGGAGAAATAAAATTCAGACAGGTTATATTCTTCTGAAACACTGGCTGGCAAGGTTCTGTGCAATATATTTTTATGTCAAAGGACTGTCTGCATTTTCAGTTGAAAGCAGAGTTTCAAGTTATTTTCCACAGTTTCTTGATTTGCCTCCTTGGGTCAGGATTGTGCCGATACATTAATTTTGTTTTTGTTTTGTTTCTCAACAGCTGAACACCACATGGGGGGAGGAAAGCAGCACAGAGGACCTTTCCAAGGGGTTCGTGTAAAAAATTCAGTGAAGGAGCTCCTATTGCACATTAGAAGCAACAAACAGATGTCCTCAGGCCATGTTGCCGATGAATTCAAGGTAATTCAGTATTTTTGATGGTATGGGTCAAATTCAGCTCTGGCGTAAGTGAGTTCAGCTCTGAATGAACAGATGTACCACCTGATCACACTAAAACCAAATTTGGCTCCTTGCTGATATCCATATGAGCAGAGGTATTTTTCTCTCCCAAAATAGGAGGAGGGAAGAGGTTGTGGTTGGGAGGTAATTGGAAAGAAGCCAGCAGGTGGTTTCACTGTGCTTGCTAAAAGAAACACATTTTGAAAGTCTTTTTTGCTTACAAAACTTTATTTTCCAAATGGAGCACACATAAACACACACTTACATTTGAAACTCTGAAAACTCACTGTGCAGTTTGATAGAATTCTGGAAAGGGTTGAGGGGCATGGCGTTCTGAGAAGGGAACTATTATTTAATTGCTTGTCAGAGCTGATGGCCTGCTCAGTGCTATACAGGACTCGAGTGAAGGTGGGTGGGTGGTGTGTTCCCTGAGGAGCCTGCAATCCAATAGACAGAAACAGGAAATGAGACATTGGGAAGCCCAGAGAGAGGAATATCTTCGTGTGTCTTGATTTTGATTTTGTTTGTTTTGTTTTGTTATGGACATCCCATAAGAATCTTCAGGAGCGATTCTCTTATGGAAAAGCCCTATAGAAATTAATAGGGATGAAATTGATGGGTTTCAACGGAATTTTCTCTATGATCCTATGGAATTTAATAGAATGTATAGGTTTTTTTGAACCACTGTATCAGATTCTATAGCCCAGATATAATTCTGGTACATTCTATAAAATGGTTCAAAAAGCCTATAGAAAGGTTATAATTTTCTCTAAAATTCTGTAGAACTCTTTCATAAGAGTAGGCTTAAAAATAAAGGATTTTTTTTCTTCATCCAATCTGATGGAGATTAAAAAATGAAAATATGGTCAGGCCATCACCTGTTAGGGCTGCTTTAAGGGACAGGGGGATAGTTAGTGTTTGCATTTTTCTCTTTTTTTTTTTTTTTTTTTTTATTATTATTATTATTATTATTATTTAAAGAGCTGCTTTTAAATTGGTTTTGGCTTTTTTTTAAATAATGTGCTTATTTTCTACATAGGCACAAGCAGGATTGATGAACTACGAACAGTTTACAGGTACAAGTGTTCTTACTTTTGTATGCCTCTGCGCAATACCTGTATAAATATTTTAGAATATTTGCAAAGTAGATTGCAAGAGTAACCTAAAAACTGATTGTAAATGCATTTTCTTTGAGCAGAGTTGAAGAACATACTCGCTCATAGTGGTAAAAGAAAGGCTCATGAGTCTCTCTGTGATGGACCCAGTTACAAAAGACCAGCTACTTTCCATTCTCACCTCTTGGTAAATACTTCTATAATATTTAACATTAAATTATTTTTCCACTTGGTTTGTGTAATAGGAAATGGTCAGCTAAATACATTTTTTACATATTTTTTTTGTTTTAATTTTTCTCCAGACACCACCACAAACACCAACCTCTATGGATAACATGGAGGATGCCCATAAAAATGAACCAAAACACGATAACGGTTCTGACATGCTTCAAAACATTATAAATATTAAGAACGAGTCAAATCCTGTTTCTCTGAACACGGTGCAGGTCAGCTGGCTGCACAGCATATCTAACCATAACTCACCAGGGGAACGATATCAGGATATCCAAGGGGCACAGGCTTTCTCCCCATCTGAGAAGTACCAAGCCTTCCAAGCGAATAGTCCCCAACAAATGCTGGATCCACCCCAGAATTACCAGTTTTCTTCCTCACAGACCCAGGATTTGCCACAGAAATATACTCAGGATTCATTACTGGAATATAGGCCATTTTCTGGCGATGACCAGTCCCCTACCTACCAACAGAATGTCTTTGAAAGCCATGAACTGCCGTATTGCCCAACCCAAAGTTTTGCATCTCTCTTGAATGATTCTGAACACTCGGAGAATATACTCCAGCCTCTAGCCACTGCCCCTCAGCAGTCCGATGTCAGTGCCCACGCTCAGAATTTCAGCCTAGTACCAAATAATAGCTGTAGTACACTTGATGGACACAATTCATTTCTGGCTACTCTGAATGTCTCTCTACAACACCGAGGTATTGTCAGAAACACAACACAACTGGGCAAGTCATTCTTTCAGTGGCAAGTGGAACAGGAAGAGAACAAACTGGCCAACATCTCTCAAGAGCAGATCCTTGCAAAAGACTCGGATGGGGACACGTGAGTATTGTTTATTTTACCACTGCTAAATTAGAAGTGTGTGGATTGTTTATGCTTGACTGTCTGTGGATTGTTCAGTTGGAATGGGATTCCTTTCACGTATTAGCAGTGGGTGCATATTGAGAATGTGATGGCTTCTCCTATTAAATAAAGGTGGTACAGTAATATTGCCGGTACCCAGTATTCCATATGATTTCACTGTTCTAGAGTCTGGTGTAGATCATTGCTTACATGAATTAAAATGAAAGCACAAATTGCATGCCATCATTGAATGTGGAATGCTTGTAGCATATATATCCTGCACTTGTATTTCTCTAGTGCTACGTCCCCCATTTGCACAGTTAAATTGTAACTCTCTGTATTTGTGCCCCTCCCTGCAGGTTCCTTCACATTGCTGTTGCCCAGGGCCGACGGGCTCTTTCCTATGTTCTTGCTAGAAAGATGGCTGCTCTGCACATGTTGGATATTAAAGAACACAATGGCCAGGTGAGGTTCTCCATGTCCCAGCCTCTTGTATGTGCTTCCAAATGCTTTACATTTCCAAGCCCTAAGCCAAATGCGGTGGAATGCTTGTTAATATTTAAACCTGAGGTTGAGCCTGCATGCCACCTTGGGCTGTCTCCAGTTCAGTGGATTACCCAGAACCAGTAACATTATGTTCTTGGAGTTGTTTGTCCAAGCTTCCCAGTGTCCATAAGCATTGTTTTATTAATAGTTTTGTATTGGGGATATTTTTAGTACCCATTTCCTGGTAGATAACAGCTGACTAATATGTTAACTTTGTTTCTCAATATTTGCAGAGTGCCTTTCAGGTGGCCGTGGCAGCCAATCAGCATCTTATTGTCCAGGACCTGGTTAGCTTGGGGGCCCAAGTGAACACCACAGACTGCTGGGGTAGAACGCCACTGCATGTTTGTGCTGAGAAGGGGCATTCCCAAGTCCTTCAGGTAAGAGTCAGAAAGGCTGTGAAGCTTTTCCCTTTGCCTTCCTCCCAATCCCTAATGGCTTTACAGTCTTGTATGACCCTTCCCAGAAGATTCTGAAAACAGTCCTCTGCGCTGCCAAAGTATTGTCAACAAGCTTTTATAAATATACCTCTTACGCTAATGGCCTAAAACCTGCAGCTTGCTCTAAGATGATCTACAGTGTATTAGGCCATTACTGTGGAATCCTGTAGTACCTTTTTATTTAAAAAAAAAGGAAAAAAAGAGTATTCTCCTTTAATATTATTGTTTCCTTTTTTATTCCCAACACACTGTTGTAGCAAGGTGTCATAAATGCTTTAATTACCAATATGTCTTTTGGATTGAACTAATGAGTACTTCATCCCCACTTTTGCAGGCAATCCAGAAGGGAGCCGTTGGAAGTAGTCAGTATGTGGCCCTTGAGGCGACAAACTATGATGGTGAGCAGCTATGAGTGTGTGTTTTTTAAATCCAGAGTTGCTGGATTTTGTGTTTCGTAGCCGCTGACACACATGCTACATTGGGCAAAAAGCAATACAGCTAGGGGCATCAAATGTTTCTTTCCTATCTAAAGATAATTGTGATTGGCACATCAGCTAGGTTTTCCTAAGCAAGTAGAAACTATGTTAGTTTCTATGAACTTACTTTCTTGGATTCTGCACTACTTCCACATTAACTCTGGTGGATAAATGTTTAAAACGTACATCTATCTAGTTCTAATCTAATAATTGGTGTGGCTGAATATCGAGGAAAGAATAAGGAATACAGAGCAAAGGAATTAACCATCAATTCAGCTGAAAGCTGTTTAATTGAAACTTGCTCTGTTAACAGTTTGGTCTAAACTACATGTTATAACGCAGTCTTCTGAAAATCAGTTCTTCCATTAGTCACCTGCTGGGAACTGGTTACTGTTTAACCCCTGACATCACAAACACAGAGCAGCACAAGGACATCTGGTGTTAGTCAGAAAAGTGGAACCACAGAAGGGAGCCCCTTTTGAAACCAGCTGCCTGTCCAGTGGTTCTTTACTGTTTGCTCATTGAATTTTTTTTAATTTTAAGGGTTCACAGCTTTGCACTGTGCAGTGCTGGCCCATAATGCTGTGGTGCACGAACTCCGGAACAGTCAGCCGCCGCACTCTCCTGAAGTCCAAGAGCTTCTGTTGAAAAACAAGAGCCTGGTGGACACCATCAAAGCTCTGATCCAAATGGGAGCCTCTGTCGAAACAAAAGTAAGAGCAATAATTCCTTAACTGGGGACTGACTGGTCTCGAGAGAACTGTCCAAGTGAAAAGAATCACTTATTACAAATGAAGCAGAGCTAATAAAAAAAAAAAAGCATCAAAGCACAGTAGGATCTAATTTATGTGATTGGAATAGGAATATTACATTTATTCAGGCCAGACAGTGCTAACGATGCATATTGGGAGAGGGGAGTGACAGCTTAATTTTTAGATGAACTAATTTTTGCTGTGCTGGTAATTCTGTCTTATGAAAAGGGAAAGTCATTGGAAGCAGTGTGATATATCCATAATAACTAGGCACTAGTTTTGCACCGTTCTTGACATTTGAATTTGAGTTAAATGCTGATCCTGTATCCAGTTCAAGTGTATAGTGGGCCAGTTTGTCAGCTGGTGAAAATTTGGCATATCTCCCTTGCCTTCAGTAGAACTATGCCAATGTTAACGCCAGCTGAGGGTTTTTACTTTTATTTACTTTTAAGAAGAATTAACTCTGCTTTAATTTTGGATTAATTTTTAGGGTGTTCACGGAATTACAGTACCAGTGGGGTGGGAAAGGCAGGTGTTTTATTTCCCTTTGTTTTAAATATTCAGGTATGTTTGTGTTCTCACAGTGGAACCACCAAATGTCCAGCATGTAATACTGAAAGTTTTTGCTTTCCTTTTTGGACAGGATGGTAAAAGTGGTCGCTCGGCTCTGCATTTGGCAGCAGAAGAAGCCAATCTGGAGCTTATTCGTTTCTTTTTGGATCTACCCAACTGCCTCTCTTTCGTTAACGCAAAGGTAGGGTATCTTTCTTGAATTCAGCAGTAGAGTAGAATGTTGTTGTATGGTAATGGCATTGTGTGTACACTGTGGTTCATAAACCTTCCTATCCTTAATAGTGTTACTCTCTTGATTCACTAGGCTTACAATGGCAACACAGCACTCCATGTGGCTGCCAGCCTGCAGTATCGGATGACTCAGTTGGATGCAGTTCGTCTGCTGATGCGAAAGGGAGCTGATCCAAGTGCTAGAAACTTGGAGAATGAACAACCAGTTCACCTGGTTCCTGATGGCCCTGTAGGAGAACAGGTAAAAAAAAACCCCTTCAAATTCTTTGAATCCTTTTCCTGGGATTGTTGGCAACTGATACAACTGGAGCCCCTGGATGGGAGACGTAGCTATCAACACATTTGAGTTCTCATTAAGATGAGACCCTCCCTGTCTTCTTTCCTAAGAGAGCAGAATAGTGTGACCATTCTGAATAAGACAATTGAGTATTCCAATAGCCCTATCCCCTCATTGCAATGCTCTTCTAATTGCTACATGCTAAATGTAAAGCTTGAAGCAATTAAAAGTTGAAGTTGCTTGGGGAGTCGCAAGGCTAGTAGTGTAGATAGTGATAGGCTGATCTTGGTTTCAGGAATGGTCGTTGGCTCTTCAGAAATGTGAACTGAATTTTTTTTGAGTCTAGCAGTTCAGTTTGCTTATCTCTGAATCACACAGCAGATTTGCTATATTTGTACACCTCTAGACTCTTCAATACAGTGGGACAGTGGTTTTTGTAGGACCAAGATTTGGCTCAATCCAATTACCCTGAGCATTCCCTTAAATAATTAAATAGTAATCTTTAAAAAAAGATATTAAAAATACCGTTTCCTTTAAAATCTAAATTTTTAGGTTCAGGATCATGTGTAGTTTTAACATGTCAGATGCACAGAATTCTAGAAGGTACTTGTAGCATTTATTTTGTCTCTCATAGCTTTTTATTGTAGAACCAATATTTAGCTTTTTTTTTTTTTTTTCTCCCCAGTGTCATAACTTCATAGCATATAAGGCCCAAACTTATGAATATGGGCTAGTTCTTGATTTTTATTATTTGTATTGTGGTGGCACCTAGAAGCCCCAGCCAGGAGTAGGACCCACTATGCTAGATGCTTATAATCTAAGCAAGTATTTAAGTAATTCTGACCTCATTTACAGTGGCATAAATCATTTAATGTTCAGGTAAATCACTGAAATGAATGGGCTCAGACTCTAAGCTATTAGCAAACAAAAGGGGACACCAGTTTGGGTTTGTTATTTTTTTCTGACTTTAGAATGATTCAGTATGGGAGGGTGCATATTAATCTTTGTCTCTCTCTCTCTTTTCTTCAGATACGACGTATCCTGAAGGGGAAGGCAGTTCAGCAAAGAGCTTCACCATATTAAACTCCATGTGTTTTGGAGTTCAGTACACTCACTGTCAGTTAGGCAGTCCTAATGTATCTGTAAATAGACCATTTGCCCTGTGGAGGCAAATGTGAGTTGTTTCTATGAAACAAAAGTATTTAGTTCACTATCATATAGTGGGTTATGTTAACAATTCAAATTCCTCTGAACAGATGGGAATGTTCCATACCCAGGTGTCTGAATACCTGGATTTAATAGCTGTGGCAAGCTGACTTATTTAAACAGTTTAACTAGTTTTGAGGCAAAGACGATTGTATTGAAGGTTTCTTTTTGTATTTAGATAGGTATGAGATAAATGGCAACAATGTTAAGTTTGTTCTTTTTTAATAACACAAATATTAACTTATGGAGAAAAACTAATATTAATTTTAGAGGCCAGCAGAATATTTATATTTCTCAGTAGCTTTTTTCCAGTCTTATGCTGTACTGTGTATAAATCAGTAGCATTATCATGCTAGTCCGTAGTTCTTTGTAATTTGCTTGAAGTAAACTAAAAAAACACAAGTGTTTCAAATGTAGAACTTTGTATTGTGGATTGCACATTGAATTCTAATATTATGCTTGTACAAATAGATGAATTTCATTATGTATGATTGTGGGGGCAAAGAGTACAGTGAAGATGAATTGTCACTGACACTTGTATACATCCATCAGAGTTATTAACAGGAAATGAAATGCCATAACTAAATGACTATAAGCGTGATCCTACTCCCAGTGAAATCTGTGGGGACAGTATCAGGCCCTGTATGCATGCACCAGCACAGGACTCTTTCATCTTAACAGTGGGAGAAATATCCCTATCTATTCAGTGTATATATTTTCCTCACATGCTTTAATAAATATGGCCCTGATTCAGGCAAGTTCTTAAGCACATATTGCTTAACTCCCTCCCTAGTCAGTGAAATACTTAAATATCAGCTTAAACCCCTCATTGATTTCAATTTAAATACTTTTGCTATGTATTTTTCACTAAAGGTGAATACTTTCAACAGTTAAGTCCTATGTTTTTACCTTATAAGCATAGTGGATAGCCAAGTTATATTTGAAGCTAACATTGTTTTATCTTAAGAATAATTGACTATTATTGCAAAATGTTTACTAATGATGCTGTATAAACATGCTCTGTCGGAAAGAATTTCATGTTTCCAAAGTGATCCAGTGTGTACAATAATCCAGTTTGTTCTTACACTCTCTTTGCTCTAACTGTTCTTGCATCACATGTGATTCTCTTCCATAGCCATGTAACTAACTTGGGATAATCTGATCACATTGTTTGACAAAGTATGTCTTGTAGACAAGTTAATTGGAGAAATCTGGTATCCTCAAATGTAGCTGTGATGCATAGCCCCTAAATTCTCATGTACAGTTTCAAATAAATCTGTTAATCCAAAAATGTTGGGTTGTGGTGTATTTGTTACTAATAACTTGGTTTTGATGAAATATTTTGACTTCTTCCTGGTACACTCTATTGTTACTGCTGGGATCTGGGAGGGCTACCCATTTAGCAGGCTGTTTGAACACAATAGTGCAATTGTTACATGACCAATCCTTCCTCATATGCAAAGAGCCCTCTCTTCTACATTTATGCTCTGTGATGCTTTGGCACCTTAGCCAACCTCCTATCTCCTTCCCTGGACCTTTCCTCCTGATACTCCATCCTTTCTTCCCTATGGCTCCTGTAGTCCGTTTGGTTCAACCGTTCGATTTCATTCCACTAGCATCAGTTGTGCTCTCCATAATGAGAAGTTCTAGCAGATTTGTCCCAATTATGCCAGGGTGCTGTTTGGGGCAAGGTACTCTGCCAGTGCCTTCTTCAGGAACTGGGGCCTCTTAAGGACTACTCCTGCAAGGCAGATGCTGCTTCACTCAATGGGAGTGAGGGTGGGAGGAGGCCAAGTATCAACCAGTGGAAAAGGAAATCTCAAATGGTAATGGAGACTTGAAGCAGAGTAAAATTCACAGCTAGTGTAGGTGGACATAACTGCCGAAGTCCATGAAGTTGCACCTGGATAAGCCAATGAATTTAACCTAGAGTCTCCTGGTCACAAGTGTTTGTAGGGGAAGTATGTGTGTCTTGAGAGGCTCTGATCTATAGACACACTAAAGTCAAAAGGTGTGTCCACATCTGCCAGTAATGTATCTAAAGTTTCTCAGCTGATCTCTTGATCTGGGAGAGAAAGAGTGTTCATTTCTGTGAGGATACTGCTCATGTTCTGTCCCACTTCAGTGCCACTTTAATTAATCTGTGGTTTAAGACAACATATTGGAATGCCTTCTCTGAGGGCATTACTAGCTAGCTCACGCAGCAAGCGAGCAAAGTACTTTTTGAGGGTGATAGAATGTAGCTATAATATAGTAAGTGCTTGGGTATAAGGTCAGTACTACAGATGGCCCAGTGAGAGCCTTATTCAGTTCCATATCAATGATACTTGCATTGGAGGGATACTTTTTTGGAATTAAGGTTTTGGCCAGAAAACCCTCAGGGAGAAATTCAATATTTGATAAAACTTTATTTTGTATCCAGAATTATTTCATTATCTCCAAGGCTAAGTATACAATTTAACAAAAAAGAACCTAGCTCCAAATAGAACTAACTTATTTTTTCTTACATAAAATTGGAAGGTGATTTGTGTGTGTGTGAGAGAGAGAGATAGAGAGATACTATGGAATAGGCAAAGGTTAGAGGTTATCCTTTTTATTAAAGTAAGAAACTTTAGGAATTGACTTGGATAGCAGGTGGGCAACATTTGCCTGAAACCTTGCACTCCATTAGTAGGTGTTGATACTGCTGGGAAAGGGTTAAGGTAGGTTTTACTGATTCATTGGTACAAATGCCTTGTTATCTCACCTGGATATAATGGACGGGGGAAAGAGGATCTAGGTTGGGGCTTGAGCAGTATTGAGAAAGGAATGCTAGTAAACTGGGAGAGAAGGATTGAGCTAAACTTTATCCCCAGATTGTTGAATTCTTTGGCTAACAAAGCCAAATCCTGGAAAGGAGTGAGTTTGGACTTGTGGACCATGCGGTAGGTACAGGTTGGGAAAGGTGCCTGCTCATAATGTTCTAGAAATATGGCTCTGCTTTGAAGCATTTCCCACATCTGTCATCTATTTTGTGTTTGTATCAAGAAACCATAGACTGAGTGTACACCCTTTGGGTGGCTGGGTATGGCAGCAGCAACTTCAAAATGTGCAACATGGATGTTTTGTTTCTCTGGCAACAGCAGCATGCTTATCTGGTTGCCTTTGTTTATGCTAACAAATACAATCCTGGAGAAGGGAAGAGCTGATGATGGGTAGAGCAGTACTGGAAATGAGGGGTCAGAACTGGGAAAGCTGAATTTAATTGCCTTGGCCTGTCAGGTTATTCAAACCATCATCACCTTTCACCTTCTTTAGGAGTTTTAGTGGCAGACTTGGTCTGAGGTAATATTAAAACCTTTCCTGCTTGGACAACTTTGTTGCCTTTATATACAAACTGTTTCCAATATCCCTAACTCCCACCTTTATTTTATGATTTGGGTAAATTGAAAGAAGAATATATCCTAATGGTTGATTCTCTGCAGAGCATCCTGCTTCTCTTTAGAGTGTGTGGCTTGATTGGTTTCTGAGCCTAGCTTTGAGTGGGTATGTTTATCCATGAGGTTAGCCATCTGCGATACTTTGGGACTCTTTACTGATCCAGGATTATCAAGAGGTACTGATGTCTAGAAGCAACACTTTTCATCTGCATTTTACCAAGTGGTAATGGTTTGTCATCCTGGGTGGGGAATTCACAAATGTCTAGGTAGCTGCGGTGACCTTAATGTGGTTAGTCCTCTTCAGCGTTTTCTGCTGGTTCAAAACATGACTGCCAAATTATTCATCAGTGTTAGCTGTAAAAAGAATATTGCTTCTACTCTCTGCAATGGCTCCCATTTCCCTTCTGGGGACAATTGAAGGTGGTGACTAATATATAGTTTAATTTGGGCCATTGCTACCTTAGAGTGACTTTTCCAAATGACACACGTCCCCTGACAGTTATTCAGCTGTGGCCCTTTTTCTAATTTAGATTAGCACTCTTGTCCTTGTTCTGGTGTCCATTCTCACTAGCGGGCCTTCCTCTCTGGAATTAACCCCTTCCTTTTGGCCTGAAACAGCCATTGTTTGCTGACTGACTCCAAGGCTCATTAACTTAGGCTTTTTTGCCCACAAAGCATGTGATGCATTGAGCTGGTGTTTTGGAGGCATTAACGTTGCTTGGTGTTGGTCAGTCTGCTCTGTTATAACTGCCTCGAGACTTTGGTAATGGCTGAATATTAATTTTAAAATAAGGAGTAGTTCTCAGTATCTCACTTTTCAGGTGCTCAAAAAATGAACTGCTAGTATTGCTACTTCAAGGCTAATTTCTGAGTGGCACTCTAGCATACCTCTCTTCATATAGTCTATAGGACATTCTCTGAGAGTCAGTTCTGGTGTTTGGGGAGTTAGTTTGCTTACAGAGACTATAGGGTCAAACACTTCCTTTCCTGACAGACTCACCCAACTTACAGCACCTCTGGCTTTCATATTATTTTGGACCCTCACATTTTTATTAATAATAAACATTTATTTTGTAGTAGCACTGAGATGCCAATCAAGTCAGGGTCCCATTGTGCGAGGACCTGTACACACACTGAGTAAACATATAGTTGCTTTTATGTGATGTTTTTCACAAACCTGGATCCTGACCTTTGATTTGTTTGCTTCCCTGTTTGTCATCTGCTTATCCCAGCCCTATAATAACAAAGGGAGAATAATGTCTTTTTGGATGGGGTGAGTAAAGTGTCACTAGTTTCTTCTTTACTGTAATACATTGATAAAGGATGGCAGAGTAGGTTTTGTGTGCGTCTGGGCTGGTTAATTTTCATGGCTGTTTTGTAAAGCTGCTCTTTGAAGTTTGCCTTTCAAGGAGGTGGGTGTTGCATTACCCCATACTTCACACTTGGCTTCCCTTTCAGTTTCTGGTGAGTTTTTTCTGCTTCTCTTTGCTCACAGGGTAGCCTGAGGAAGGATGAGTAAGATGGTGCAGTTGAAGCATTTGATTTAGGAGTGGGAGCATATGGTTGAAAAAAGTTGTCCTGTTGCTACTGTAGCTTTGCTCTGGCTGTGATTCCAACCTGTTTTTAGTGTCTAAGGGCTTGTCTATACTTACGTGCTGGTTCGGCGGCTGGCAATTGAACTTCTGGGTTTGATTTATCATGTCTTGTCTGGATGTGATAAATCGAACCCAGAAGTGCTCCCCGTCGACTCCGGTAATCCTACTCGCCGCGAGGAGTACGCGGAGTCGACGGGGGAGCCTGCCTGCTGCGTCTGGACCTCGGTAAGTTCGAACTAAGGTACGTTGACTTCAGCTACATTATTCACATAGCTGAAGTTGCGTACCTTAGTTCGAATTGGGGGGTTAGTGTAGACCAGGCCTGAGTGAAATGGTCTTTCACCAGGATACAGTGGTGGGATGCTTTTAAGGAGTGGAATAGGAAAACACGTTTTGCGGGAAGTTCTATGCGACTATGTTTGCTCATCCTGCTGCCATGCCTACATTTTAGGGGTTGGGTTTGGTTTGGTTTGTTTGGCTTCTTCCGAAACGTACAGAACTTTTGTTTTCTTTTTCTGGTCTATAGTTCCCAGGGTACCAAAGACCCTTCTAAGTAAAACAGGAGAAGGTGCAGAAAAGTCTTCAGTTGTACACTGTAAACTTTAACTCGGCCTCACAATAGAAATAATAGCAAAGCATATATCATTCTCACTTGCACAGGACACTAAGTGTGCAGGGAGAGAGGGATAAAGCTTAAATATAAAACTCCCTGCCCCAAAGCATTTCTAATTTAAACAGAAGGCCATCTAACAAGTGATATCAATAAACTAGGGACGGTGTCTGGAGAACAAAAGTTACAACAGTGAAAGATCATGAGAGATGCTTATTGTTGCTTTTGCATCTTATTCCTCTTTACTGTGTTACAATGTAGGCAAAATATCTAGAATGAAGAGCTGGGTGGATGTTACTGACAGCAAGCTGCCTGAAAAGCATGAGTGTGAGGACAGATGGGGTCGGGGAGGAAACTTCAAGTACAGATGGTAGTATCATACTAATACCTAGTTCTCTTCACCAGTAGTTCTCAAAGCTTCTTACAAAGGAGATCAGGATCATTATCCCCATTTTACCGATGGGGAAACTGAGGCACTGAGTCAAAGTGACTTGTCCAAGGTCATCCAGTAGGTCAGTGGAGGAGCTGGAAACAGAATCCATGTCTACTGAGCCCCAGTCCAGTGCACTATTGAGTCCCCACCCCAGGTTTGGTCAGAGGGCCGCTTGTGAGAGGGAAGAGACACAAAGGGCTGGATCCAATGTCCACTGGAGTCTGAATGGCTTGCAATTGACTCTGTTATTTGCTATTCTCAACTATTTGCAGAATAATTTCCATGGTCAATTCCTGGGCTGCAGGTCATTCATGAGAAGTTCTTTGAAATTATTAAACTATTCAAGATGAGTGTTTTTGATGGACTGTCCCCTAGTTGGATGGGCTACTGTTTAGATTATGTTTCTGGTGCAAAAACTCACAAGTGAGCTTAAAAACTCACTTTCCATGAAAGATTATTTTTCTGACCCTGGATTGCTAAAACAGTAGCAGACAAGCAAACACAGAATGGGCCCAAATGTAGGCAAAGTGAATTCAATTTGTTATTCAAGTGATTATTTATGGGAAAACTCTTTGAGGTATTGCCCATCTCTAATGGGAGTATGTCATGAATGCTTACAGCAAAGCAATGGAAGCCTATTTACTGTAGAGAGTGAGAGGGGTCATGTTAAAGCACAGTATGATATGTTGCAAAGAGCATGAGATAAAACGCACTGTGTGGCTAATAAATTCCTCAAGCCAAAGATACTATTCAAAGAGTCAGAATAAGCATCTGTCTGATTGGTTGGGACTATTAAAGGAGCCTAACCCATCATCCTTAGCAACTTGACACCATTATATAAAGTAATGCTCCTGTGGGAGCAAGATGCAGCTGAGCTACCTACCTTGAAAATTGTTGCTTTAAATGGTAGTAGATAAGGGAGGATTATTTACTGTCTAAGGGTATGTCTACACTATGAAATTAGGTCGAATTTATAGAAGCCAGTTTTATAGAAATCGGTTTTATACAGTCGATTGTGTGTGTCCCCACATAAAATGCTCTAAGTCGGCGGACCGCGTCCACAGTCCCGAGGCTAGCGTCGACTTTCGGAGCGTTGCACTGTTGGTAGCTATCCCACAGTTCCCGCAGTCTCCGCCGTCCATTGGAATTCTGGGTTGAGATCCCAATGCCTGAATGATGCAAAACAGTGTCATGGGGGGTTCTGGGTACATGTCGTCAGGCCCCTCCCCCTCTGTCAGAGCAACAGCAGACAATCAATTTGCGCCTTTTTACCTTGGTTACCTGTGCAGACAACATACCACGGCAAGCATGGAGCCCGCTCAGTTCAGCTCAGCTCACCGTCACCATATGTCATCTGGGTGCTGGCAGACGTGGGGCTGCATTGCTACACAGCAGCAGCTCCTTGCCTTTTGGCAGTGGATGGTGTATTAGGATTGATATCCATCATCGTCATATTCCTCAGTGAGTTCAATCAGAGGCACCTGGGCAGACATGTTTTGTCTCCTGGAGACTCAGTCCTGCCGGCAGTCCTATTGAACCATCTTGATGATGATGGCCAGCAGTCGTAATACAGCGTTTTCTGCCAAGCACCCAGAAGATGCCGATGGCTATCAGTCATGCTGCACTGTCTGCTGCCAGCTTAAGATGTAAAAAATAGATGGACCAGATTTGTTCAGTATTCATTTGCTTCCCCCTCCCTCCGTGAAATCAACGGCCTGCTAAACCCAGGGTTTTGAGTTCAAACTTTGGGGGGGAGGCATTCTGTGTGACAGTTGTTTGTGTTTCTCCCTTATGCACAGCCACCTTTGTTGATTTTAATTCCCTGTAAGCCATGTTGTCACTCGCCCCTCCCTCCCTCCATCAGACAATAGTTTCACACCTTTTTTCAGCCCAGACGCCATAGCATTGGGATCATGGAGCCCGCTCAGATCTCCCCGGCAATTATGAGCACTACGATTGCAGTGCGGCGACGAGAGTCATGAGGAAATTGACATGGACATAGACCTCTCACAAAGTACAGGCCCCAGCAATGTGCAAATCATGGTGTTACTGGGGCAGGTTCATGGCGTGGAACGCCGATTCTGGGCCCGGGAAACAAGCACAGACTGGTGAGACCGCATCGTGTTGCAGGTGTGGGATGATTCCCAGTGGCTGCGGAACTTTCGCATGCGTAAGGGCACTTTCATGGAACTTTGTGACTTGCTTTCCCCTGCCCTGAAGCACCAGAATACTAGGATGAGAGCAGCCCTCACAGTTGAGAAGTGAGTGGCGATAGCCCTGTGGAAGCTTGCAACGCCAGACGGCTACCGGTCAGTCGGGAATCAATTTGGAGTGGGCAAATCTACTGTGGGGGCTGCTATGATCCAAGTAGCCAACGCAATCAAAGACCTGCTGATATCAAGGGTAATGACTCTGGGAAATGTGCAGGTCATAGTGGATGGCTTTGCTGCAATGGGATTCCCAAACTGTGGTGGGGCGATAGATGGAACCCATATCCCTATCTTGTCACCGGAGCACCAAGCCACCGAGTACATAAACCGCAAGGGGTACTTTTCAATGCTGCTGCAAGCCCTGGTGGATCACAAGGGACGTTTCACTAACATCAACGTGGGATGGCCGGGAAAGGTACATGATGCTCGCGTCTTCAGGAACTCTGGTCTGTTTCAAAAGCTGGGGGAAGGGACTTTCTTCTCAGACCAGAAAATAACCGTTGGGGATGTTGAAATGCCTATTGTTATCCTTGGCAAAGCCAATATTCCAATTGTTGTTGCTGCTTGCTGTGTGCTCTACAGTATCTGTGAGAGTAAGGGGGAGACATTTATGGCGGGGTGGGAGGTTGAGGCAAATCGCCTGGCTGCTGATTACGCACAGCCAGACACCAGGGTGGTTAGAAGAGTACAGCAGGGCGCGGTGAGCATCAGAGAAGCTTTGAAAACCAGTTTTGTGACTGGCCAGGCTATGGTGTGAAACTTCTGTTTGTTTCTCCTTGATGAACCCTCCCCCCCCCATTCACTCTACTTCCCTGTAAGCTAACCACCCTCCCCTCCCTCCTTCAAGCACCGCTTGCAGAGGCAATAAAGTCATTGTTACTTCACATTCATGCATTCTTTATTAATTCATCACACAATTAGGGGGATAACTGCCAAAGTAGCCTGGGAGGGGTCGGGGAGGAGGGAAGCGCCGGGTGGGGTGGGGGAGGAGGGATGGAAAAGGACACACTGCAGTTTAAAACTTTAACTCTTATTGAAGGCCAGCCTACTGATACTTGGGCAATCATCTGGGGTGGAGTGGCTGGGTGGCCGGAGGCCCCCCCACCGCATTCTTGGGCGTCTGGGTGAGGAGGCTATGGAACTTGGGGAGGAGGGCTGTTGGTTACACAGGGGCTGTAGTGGTGGTCTCTGCTCCTGCTGCCTTTCCTGCAGCTCAACCATACGCTGGATCATCGACTCTTGCCTTCTGTCAGCAAGCTGATGCCACCTATCCTCTTCAGCCCGCCACTTGCTCCCTTCAGCCCGCCACCTCTCCTCTCATTCATATTGTGCTTTTTTGCACTCTGACATTGTCTGCCTCCAAGCATTCTGCTGTGCTCTGTCAGCGTGGGAGGACATCTGGAGCTCCGAGAACGTATCATCCTGAGTCTGCCGTTTTCTCCTTCTAATCTTCACTAGCCTCTGTGAAGGAAAAACATTTGCAGCTGGTGGAGGAGAAGATATAGGTGGTTAAAAAAGACACATTTTAGAGAACAATGGGTACACTCTTTCACGTTAAATTTTGCTGTTCACATTACACAGCACATGTGCTTTCGTTACAAGGTCGCATTTTTCCTCTTATATTGAGGGCCTGCCAGTTTGGTGTGAGAGATCACTCACTCAGTGCCAGGCAACAGATTTCGGCTTGCAGGCAGCCATGGTAAGCCACAGTCTTTTGGCTTTTTTAACCTTCTTAACATGTGGGAATGGTTTCAAACAGTAGCGCCCTCATTTCCCATACCCAAGTGCATTGGGTTGGCCATTTAAAATGGGTTTGCAATGTAAAAGGAGGGGCTGCAGTTTCCGGGTTAACATGCAGCGCAAACCCAACTATCCCCCCACACACACCCAATTCTCTGGAATGATCACTTCACCCCTCCCCCGCACCGTGTGGCTAACAGCGGGGAACATTTCTGTTCAGCCGAGCAGGAATGGGCATCTCTGAATGTCCCCTTAATAAAATCACCCCATTTCAACCAGGTGACCGTGAATGATATCACTCTCCTGAGGATAACAAAGAGAGATAAGGAATTGATGTTGTCTGCATGCCAGCAAACACCGGGACCATACGCTGCCATGCTTTGTTATGCAATGATTCCAGACTACGTGCTACTGGCCTGGCGTGGTAAAGTGTCCTACCATGGCGGACGGGATAAGGCAGCCCTCCCCAGAAACCTTTTGCAAAGGCTTTGGGAGTACATGAAGGAGAGCTTTCTGGAGATGTCCCTGGAGGATTTCCGCTCCATCCCCATACACATTAACAGACTTTTCCAATAGCTGTACTGGCCACGATTGCCAGGGCAAATTAGTCATTAATCATTAAACACGCTTGCTTTTAAACCATGTGTAATATTTACAAAGGTACACTCACCAGAGGTCCCCTGTGTACCCTCAGGGTCTGGGAGCACGCCTTGGGTGAGTTTGGGGGTTACTGGTTCCAGGTCCAGGGTGATGAACATATCCTGGCTGTTGGGGAAACCAGCTTCTCTGCTTCCTTGCTGTGAGCTATCTTCCTCGTACCCCAAACCCGCTTCCCTGTTGTGTGATTCTCCATTGATGGAGTCAAAGCACACGGTTGGGGTAGTGGTGGCTGCACCCCCTAGCATGGCCTGCAGCTCCGCGTAAAAGCGGCATGTTTGCGGCGATGCCCCGGACCTTCCGTTTGCCTCTCTGGCTTTGTGGTAGGCTTGCCTTAGCTCCTTAATTTTCACCCGGCACTGCTGTGCTTCCCTGTTATGGCCTCTGTCCTTCATGGCCTTTGAGATCTAAGATTTTGCCATTTCGTTTACTGCTACAGAGTTCAGCTAGCACTGATTCATCTCCCCATATGGCGAGCAGATCCCGTATCTCCCATTCTGTCCATGCTGGAGCTCTTTTGCGATCCTGGGACTCCATCATGGTTACCTGTGCTGATGAGCTCTGCATGGTCACCTGTGCTCTCCACGCTGAGCAAACAGGAAATGAAATTCAAAAGTTCTTGGGGCTTTTCCTGTCTACCTGGTCAGTGCATCTGAGTTGAGAGTGCTGTCCAGAGCGGTCACAATGAAGCACTGTGGGCTAGCTCCTGGAGGCCAATAACGTCGAATTCCATCCACACTACCCCAAATCCGACCCGCAAAGGCCAATTTTACTGCTAATCCCCTCGTCGGAGGCGGAGTAAAGAAACCGGTTTAAAGGGCTCTTTAAGTCGAAAAAAAGGGCTTAGTCATGTGGACATGTCCAGGCTTAATTCGATTTAATGCTGCTAAATTCTACCTAAACTCGTAGTGTAGACCAGGCCTAAGTTTGGAATATAGCTTTGGCCCGATTTTGTGTCCTAGCTTCTTAAAGTCAAAAGCCGATGCATTTCTCTCTCAGACTTTCTCCCTTCCTTTTACTTGCTGCCACATAGACAAGCATAGAAGCCTAATAAGTTTATATAGGGGGTTGATTGTCTTTTTGCAATTAGAAGAATTGGCAAATATGTAAAATGTATTGTTACCCTATATACACCCACACAACACTTTCCTTTTTCTAGAAATACTGTAAAGGAAATCAGTACTTTACAAATGGTCTAGGAGAAAATATAGCTAGCATGCTCTATGCCTTCAGAATTTTTGGTTCTCTCATATTAAAAATAAAATAGGGACAGTCCTGGACACACAAACCAAACTGAAGGTTGTAAATTGATATTTAAGACACTAGTAGAAAACTGTAGTTGCAAAAATAATCAGATGTGTGAATGTTGGGAATTAAATATGAGAGACTCTTGAACAGAAATAATTAAGGTTCCAGTGTCACTCTTACAGACGGGCAGATCTTCAGTTGGTGCAAATTGTCATAGCTCCGTTGACTTCAATAGAGCAATGACAATGTACAGCGTCTGAGGATCTGTCGCTCTGCTCTCAAAGTTCTGTCCACTACAGACAGGGTCACCTTAGGTGAAATCTTGCCCCCCTCAGTGTCCCAAATTACTGAGATTTTTGCCACTGACTTCAATAGGGCTAGGATTTCACCCCTTGTCTTCCTTCTGTCCAGCTCTGAGGAATGTTGGAGTGGTAAGCAAACAGCCTGAAACCGTAAAAACAAACACTTGCAAGGCTCTGATGCAGAGAAACTTTTACACTATATGACTTTCTAATAATTTTGGGAATTTACTGGATTTACTGTGTATGGATATTCCAAGCAGTTTGTTTATTTATTTTTTTAAAAATGTATCAACTGTTTGTGGGCTGGGACACAGCATTTGCATGTGTCTTTGATTACTGTAATACAGTGAAGAGATAGGGAGAAGCTCAGTGAAGGCCCAGATTCAACATGTTAAAGTTAAGCATGTGCTTTATGTAGTCAGGGCCCCAGTTTAGTAAAAAAGTCCGAGGATTCCATTGAAGAGGTGTTTACAGCACAACACACAGATCCATTTTCTCAGAACAATGGGTTAGCTCACTGTAGAGGCAGATGACTGGCTTGGGGTTAAGGGAATTCAAAGAGAACTTGGAGCCTGAAAAGTAAAACTTATCTAGATTTAGAAGCTACCCTGGAGCAGACTGAATTGGAGGCTGAGTTGCACAGAGTGGGGAAAGCTGAGTCAACTTTGTGATGGGGTAGCGCTGTGTTGATCAGGATGCCGAGAGGCAGCACCTACTCCTACTTAGAACTCCCATTTGGTATCCATAAGCCCTGTCGAACCCTTGCACCAAGATATCTTTGTACGAAAAAGCTCCTTTTAGAGAAATAGCATTGGAAACGGAATGTCTAGTTCTTCCTCTTTAAACCGCCGAATGAAGTTTCATTACCAAAGTGTTTCTATATTTATACTCTGAGCTGCGGAACACTCTCTTCTTTCTCAAGTTCTTCCCTGCGATTTTCGAGTTTCTCAAGACAGCCCACATGCCACTATTGGCTTTATGCAATCTGGTGCTTTTGACATCTGTGCCTGTAAATTCAGTCATGTCGCTCTGAGACAACTTCAGAAGTGCTCAATACCCAGTAGTCCACACTGAGAACACTTGCAGCATGGCGTGCAAGGGGAGCTGCTGTGTGCTCCTTAACTTAATTAGGTGCCTAAATGGGAACAGAGCTCTCTTGAAAATCCAGCCCAAGGCTAACATCCCTCCAAGCCTGGATGTAGGCTTCATACACCATATGATCCATGGAGTACAATATTTCTCCTAGTCACTGCAAGGCTGCCTTGAATCTTTTCATTTTCTATTATTCCCTTGGTTCAACAGCGCTAGGTATATTATTAATGATCAGTGTGAGTATTGTACAGCATGCTCCAGTGACTATTAAAGTCAACTACCTGTAATTTGGAATGGAATTGTGAAAAGAGCTATTTATACAGTTTTGCCCCCCGATTTCAAACCTCTCCCTATAGTCTGCAAATGTGTCCTCTAGTCTTGTCTCTCTGACACTGCTTTACTGGGAATCTTCTTCTTGCTATCAGTATCCATGCCTCTTCTGGACAGATCATGCCTCCCCAAATACCTACCTATTTTCAAATGGCCAGGGCTGTGGGCAAAAGGCAAGAGATCATCCAGCATGTATTAAGATGTGAACCTTGGCCTCTGTTCATAGCCCAGGCATCTCATGCCGCACCTGAATTTTACCAAGTCTCCCAGGTAGGGAAGGGAGTCATCCGAAAACAACAGTAATACCGCAGTATTACTGCCAAGCTAATGAGCCATGGGGGTTGTACAGATGCCAAAAGGCATGCTCTAGGCCGCAGAATCTTTATTAGGGGCAATGGCGAATGAGAAGAAAAGAGCCCTGCTTGACTCTCAGCTCTCAGGAGTGTTTTCAGAGCTGGTCACTTAGAGGTGACCCTCCCCCCAGTTTTTTAAACTGAGCTCATTTGAACTGGAAATCATGGAGACACAATAAATATGGAAACCCATACGGTGATCTTACAGCATCGCTTTTCAGAACAGAAGCATTCCGTTGGTCTAATTACTCAAATGAGGTTAGAGTCTCAGGAAATCCCATAGGGGCAGCGCCTGGAAGGGTAGGTCTACACTGCAATGAAGCCACTGCTGGCCTGTGTCAGCTGACTTGGACTCGGGAGGGAGGGGGCAGAGGCTTGGGCTATAAAATTGTGGTGTAAACATTTGGGCTCAGGCTGGAGCCTGGGCTCTGAGACCCTGTGAGGGGGGAGGTTTGCAGAACCAGAGCTCCAGCCCAAGCCTGAACATGTGGACTGCTATTTTACAGCCCCACAGCCTGGGCCCTGCGAGCCTGAGTAAGCTGACCCAGGCCAGCTGTGGGTGTCATGGGCAGTGTAGACATATCCTATGAGTAGCTCTGATAGTATTTTGCTAACTTACTGGAAAAGCAGTATTACTGAAGCAGTGTCACTTTGCTCGGTTTTTCCTAAGAATCCTGCTCTTACAAAGGGGGGAGAAGGGAACTGCCAGGTCAGAAAGAATCACTTGTTTCCTGCTTGTTGACCAACAAAAAAGTTGTTCCCTTTCTGCTTTTACGTGAATGTTTCACGAACAGCGGAGCTGCTGCTGCTGCTCCCCACCTGGGCTCCAGGTTGAGTCCTGAACCCCCATCCCTCCACCTTTTGCCCGTGTTCCAAGTTATTCTATTTGAGGCATACACACAGAGAACTTACATAAAAACATCAAATACTTTCTGGAAGAGTGCTAGTCCATGCTACTTTCTTTCTTCAAATCCAGAACCCTAACACTCAAGAGTCACAACGCAGGCTGCTCCCTAAGGCAGAGAGGCACAACTCAGCTAGGATGGCTCTTTGCAATCAGCCTGCTGAGGATGCAGATCACGTAGGTTCCCTGTGAGGCCCCTTGCCTGCCAGCAAGACCAAGAAACTCTTCCACTGTGAAGTGACAGCTTGTAACTTTAACACAGTTTCTGGTACACCACACAAGTTACTGTGCCAAACAACAGAGCCTCAGCCACCCAGGATGAGGCTTGAAAGCCCACTGCTCTTTTGAAACCCCCCTGCTCCTCCCCAGTCAGAGCTCTGGAGGAGAGAGTCTGCCCCTGTTGCCCTTGATTTCCCACCCCCAAAGTCTGCACCAAATCGCTGGACCATGCAGGGCTACCAGCAGGGCCGGCTCTAACTGTTTTGCTGCCCCAAGCAGCAAAAAAAAGCGCCGCCCCGCCGAGCCCCCCCCCCGCCGAGCGCCACGCCCCCCCCCCGCCAATCGCCGCGCCGCTGGAGCCCCCCCCGGCCGATTGCCACGCCGCTGGAACCCCTCTCTGAGCGCCGTGCCCTGCGCCGCCCCCCCGCCGAGCACCGCCAGAGCGCCCCCTCGCAGAATGCCGCGCCGCGCTGCCCCCAGCCACCCTAAGATTGGCCGCCCCTTACCAGGTGCCGCCCCAAGCATGTGCTTGGTTGCCTGGTGCCTGGAGCTGGCCCTGGCTACCAGCTACCCCAGCTCTTCAGAAAGCCACTAGCTGTCACTCCTACCAAGGGTTCTGAGAGAGCATGTCTGGGTAGAGTGACCAGACAGCAAGTGTGAAAAATCGGGACGGGGGTGCAGGTAATAGAAGCCTATATAAGAAAAAGACCCCAAAATTGGGACTGTCCCTATAAAATTGGGACATCTGGTCACCCTTTGTCTGGGCCTGCTGTGCCTTCCCCTTGCTCCCAACAGGTACACCGTGTTCCAGGGCAATTGGTTCCAAGGGTGGGTTATAAAAGCCCCTGGCTCTTTAGGAAGCTGCCAGCTGCTTTGGCCCTTTGCCCAGGGTCCCAGGGAACCACCTATGTATCTTACACCTTACCGTGCACCTCTTAGTATCTCCTGCTGTTGTCAACTGGCACCTATGCTCAGCCCTTCACAGAACACGCATCCAGCCAGTCCCTGCCCCTGAAGAGCTTACAGTATAAATAACAGATGGACAGGGAAATCAGGACAAGCAGGGAGCCACTTTAAAAATGTACAAACTCTCCGTCCTCCCCCGAATCGCCCATTTAATTTGGTAATTTTTCATTTATGGCATGCAAGGGCCTCAAGAGACAGGAACCTTCAGGAAAGATGTAGATAAAGGGAGTAGCTGGAGGGCTTGGCCAACTGGGATTAGAGCTCAGTCTCTTGCTGAGCCTGCATATGCTTTGCACACTGCAGCATTGTTCTCCCTGTTATCACGCTGATGGCTCTGGCTCCGGCTCTATTTATTGATGTCACATTGTTTCATTTATTGCTCCTGGGCTCTTCCTAGTTGCTGCCTCCCTTTAATGCTGTAAACCACCTTCACCTTTGTAGGCTCCTGATTAACTCCTGACTCTTCTAAACCTTGAATTCTTTGATGCCGTTTTATTCAGTACCAGGCCTCTTAATTAGCGCTCCCACAGTGCTGCGGCCTCCTCTCTGCCTTTGTTAATTCCAGTGCTAACACGTTTACCTCCCGCTTTTGCTCAGCGGGGCCACTCTCTCTTTTTGCCCTGCCGCCCTCATCCAACACTTCCCCTCTCTTAAATATGTCCCCACACTGATACTTTGGATCCTTGTCTCCATGCTTTTTCTTGTCTATTTCCACTCTTATCTCAGCCCTTTACCATCTCCCAGGCCCACTGTCTCCGTCACTGTTCTGCTCTGCTGCCACTTTCATTTTATTTCCACTGGTACCTCCTTTCCTAACTCTGGCTTCCTACCTTTGTTGCTTCCCACTCCTTCCTCCACCCTGGCTAACCTTTCTTCCATACCCTGCCCCTTTCTCTCCTGCTGCTTCTGTCATCAACTCAACTTCTGCGCTCCACTCTGACTGAGACCTGGGTTTCTCCCTCTGTCTCTGCCATCTCCTATAACGGCTTATCCTTTTCTCACTCTCTTCACCCTGAAGACCACCCTTGGGCTCTTCCCATCTCCCTTCCTGCCCATTCTAGTCCAGCCTAGTTTCCCTTCCCACATCTTCTCTTCTTTTGAAATCTACTCCATCTGTCTCTTCTTTCCCCTCTGGCTCTAAATGCTTATCACCTCCACTCACCCCCTCATCCTAAGGGACTTTGAATTGGGGCTTTTCCTCTCCTTCACAGGCACTACCTCAGTCCAGGATCATTTCAGGCTATAGATTGTCTGGATGGCCCTCCCTGCATCTTGAAAGAGGACATAGAGAGAGAGAAATCATGTCACTTTCTTAGTACTTTCTTTCTGCTCATCACTTTTAAAGCTGCCCATTTCCTCCCCCCATCACTTGCCCTGTTACCAGGTCTTACTGCAACTTCCAATCTACCAACATCTTCCTCCTCCAAGACTTTTTTTTTTGGGTGGTGGGAAGAAGAGGGGAAAAGTTAGGAATTATTCTCCTTTGGTCCCTTTCCTGCTTCTTTCATGAATGTTCTGGTATCCTCTCCTTGCCTATCCAGTTTGTCTATTCCCATTTCCTTGTCTTTTCTAATCCCCTGTTGCACCCCCTTCATGAGAGTTTCTGTTAGAGCTGGTTGGAAATTTTTTCCAACCCCTTGTTTCCTTTTGTCTCCACAGCGTAATTTTCTGACCAGTTCTTCCATTCAAGGGTGACTGCTTTTATCAAGGGTCATCCGTGAGTCCCTCCTGGCAAATTTGAGAGCCTCTTCTCTTTTATATTCAATCTACTGGCTTTGACTCTAATCACTTGCTTCTCAAACTACCTCTCTCTCTCTCTCTCTGGACTTTCATGGCTCTGTACTCTCATGATTCTACGCTTACCTCTCCAGCTGCTCCATCAGTGTTTCCCTTGACAGCACCACCTCCCTCCCTTTCTCTGTTGGCCTCCCGCAGGGATATGTCCTCCATTTCCTGGTCTGCCTCTACACCCAGTCCTTGACTAACCCCCTAATGGCCTCCAATTTTCACCTTTATGCTGAGCAAACCTCTCTTTCCACACCTGACTTCCTCCTCTCTATGCAGTCTGGCACCTCTGCCTCCCTATGTAACATCTCACCTTGGATATTTGATAATCAGTTCACGCTTAATATGCTGATACAGCATTCAGTTTTCAATCTTTTCTCTCCCTTGCATTGTTGCCACTCTGGCAACATCCTCCTTCTGTCTCTTCTGCTTCCCACTATGTCCAAGCCCTGACACTGATGTATTTTTCCTTTCTAGCATCCCTTTCCTCGCCATCTCAGCTGCTGAAACATTTGTTCAAGTCTCGGTCATTTTCAGCCTTAACTACTGCTGCATCTTCCTCACTACTCTTCCCGATTCTCTTGCCCTCTCCCTCCTGCACCAATCTGTTCAGAATTCACCTTCTTTGCTGTTTGGACCACGTTGCTCCCCCTCTTCAAATCCCTTCAGTGGCTGCCCATCACTAAAATTCAAATATCCAGTTCTCATTTTCAGTGCCTTGCCCAACTCCACGCCTCATTGGATCTAGTTCACTTAATTCTACTGTCCTCGTGCATTTTGTTCCACCCAAGCCTCTCCCTAGCCACACCCTTCAGCATATCCTCCCCACTCTTGCCTCCACACCCTCTTCCATTACTGGTCTCTATGTCTAGTGTAGCCTCTCAGAGCCGGGGCGCAAGCCCATTCATTCACATCTCCTCAAAACTCACTTCCTCCATGTAGCCTGTCATCACCTGGCCTGGCTGGCTTCTACATGCAGATGGTGCGGCAGCGGGAGTGCTCTCTTTGATCTACAAAGTCTTCGTTGTTTGGGTCCTGTGTTATTTAGAGGCCATCTCTCCACTTATGTTTTCAGCCAGCAGTAGAGGCTTCTGGGACACTTCAGTTGACGACACCTAGATTTGTAGCTCTGAGGCCAGGGCATTCTCAGTGGCGGGGGCTCAGCTCTGGAATCTGCTGTCCCCCTTGCTCAAACTACAGTGTAGTTCTATTGTCCTTCAAGGTGCCTACAAGGCCTATCTGTTTACCCAGCCCTGTATGAAGGGGTTGAGGGCGTTTCTGTTTGTGTTCGTTATCATTGGTTTAGTGGACAAAGTGTCCCTCATTTTATTGCTTATTGCAAATGTGCCTTGAGGCTGGTGCGTGAAAGTCATAAATTAGGGAAGGGCTGCCCAATAAGCTCTGTTTCCACAGCTGAAACGTGCGTCAGTGATTTATAACAAAATACTTTAACTTCAAAAAAAACCCACCACAACAAAAGCCACTCACAGTAAATCTCTCCTGTTAACTGTGGGGAAATTCTATATTTCCCCCTCCTCTCCTTTATCATGTCTTTCCCATACCTTCTATATCTGTCTCTCTAGATTGTTACCCCCATGGGGCCTTGTATGCTTGTAAACATGCTAATAGCACTGCATGAAGAATAAAAATAGAGATGGTGATATCTTTGATTGGGCTAAAAAGAGCCTTCCTGACTCTTTTCATGGCATATCTGCTATAAAACTTGTGTCTCTCATGACACATCACAGCGCCTCTTGCACAACACATTGTCTTAGATACAGATGTTCAGAGCTTAGGGAGCTCTACAAGTACTGGTATGGAAGTGGCTGCCTCGATAAGAAGTGCAATTGAAAATGAAGGCAGTAGGGAATGACTGGGGACTCACTACAGAGGTGTCCATCAATCGGTAAATTGGCTTACTTCTGTCCAGGCTGAGAGACACATCAGATGGTTTGTTTTGAAATGACTAGTGGTTTTGGTTCAGTTCCTAGTATGGGTGGCTACAGCCCAATTGGCATCCATGTTGGCAGATAGCTTGAAGACTGAATAAGCATGAAAACCATCTCTCCTGGATATGGTCCTTGAAGGTCAGGCCCTTATCAGACTCTTGTGGGGGAAATCTGTACTGAATCTATTCTCCTGATAAATAGTCCTGGAGAATGATGTTCTATCCAATCAGGATATTCCTTTCTCGGCCCCCTCCCCTGCCAAAACAAAGACAAGGAACTGTAGCCCCGATCCTCAAAGGTCCTCAGGTGCCTAACTCCCATTGATTTCAATGGGAGTTAGGAGCCTAAAACCTTTTTGTCACTGAAGACCTTACAGTTAGTTCCTGTCACCAACAATGTGCTCTGGTTATGGATTGCCTACTGGTAATGTGTTGACAATATACTTGGTGGCTGTAGCGGAGATTTCTTATATTTAATCTCCTTTAATGTAGCTTGCAGCCCTTCTGTACCTCACTATGCACTGATCAGAAATCTGAGGGCTCTGAAGTATTTTTGGAGACATCTGTTCACATTCCCCTGTAAGAGGATGTGCCATTTGATTACAAACCTGGCATTCAATGTAATCCAGGGTGGCTGAGAATCACCAATTACTCTTTTGTGGCATGCGGAGGTGGAAGAGAGAGAATCTGGTGTGATTCAGAGACCCAGCAACATTAATCAGTGAGGTGGAGTTCTGGCTGCAGATCAAAAGATAGATGAGTCAGGTGAGAAGTCTGCGTTTGGCTTGAACCCAATGCCTGTTTGCCTTGGCACGCTCTGAGTGCATGTGGGCCAAAGACAAGAAGAGTTGAGGGAATCCTGTTTGCAGTGCAGCGCTGGCTACCCATGGGTGCAGAACCCTTGTGGAGTGTGGGCTGTCAGCAGAGTCATGTGGGAGGCAATCTAATCCCCGACAGTCCTCTACAGAGTTTTTCCCAAGTCCCTGGCTTTTCACGTCGCGCCCCTCCCCCCCGACTGGCTCCATACAAAGTGTTTAGTTTTACAGGATACAAAATGGTGTAAAGCTGGGCTTGAAAAATTGGTCTAAGTGAAATGAATGGGGAGCGATGGGGGATAGGGGTAGGGAATTGTCCTAAAAGTACCGGCCTCGGTACTCAATTCTTCCACTACTGCACCTGGAGACAGAGAGGCAAAGGTGGGCTTTCTGCCTCCCGTGTTCTGGGGCTGTACAGGAACTTGCCAATATCCATTAGACATTGCGAGGCTGCTCTAACTCCATGCACAGGTTGCCCTAGCCTCCCGTGGGAAACTGAGACTAGCTAGAATGCAGCAGCAGTCTGGCCTTGCCTCTGGAATGCCCTCTGTCCAGAAGGTGTGAGGTGGGTCAGGCTCAGAAACAGCCTTCTGCCATCTCGATGGCCTTTGGGGAAACCCTTTATGCCAGGGATGGGGAAGATCTGCTACCTTTTGATGTCCTTTTGTGCTGGTAGCATAAAGGAGATGAAAGTAATGGACAACCAGGTTGACCAAACTGGAGATGTGTGGGTTATTTGTGTGTAAGTAACACAGTCTAAGGGCCCGAGCCTGCACGACTGACGTCAATGAAAGTTCTGCCATTAATTGCAGTGGCGCAGGATTGGGCTCTAAGTGCATCTCCTCTGCAAATGTCTAGGAACCTTTATCCCTGTAATTACAACAACAAGACATGCAAATGCATGCAGAGCCAGCTCATACCTATGGTACAGAACAAGTGTTCCCTAAAGGTAGGATTGGGTGGGCCCGTGAAGTTTGGGCCTGAGAGCTAGGAAACATCCCCAAAGCCATGCTGACTCAAGAGCCAGACAATAGAAGTTATTCATTGGGGAAAGTGGTGAGGGGACCTTTGACAGCGCCAAACACATTCATCCTCTCCTGGAAGGAACAAGAAATCTTTCTGCCCCGGAGCAGGGCTGGAAAGGATGTGAAGACAACTTAATTGAACACGGGAAGTTTACTTTAAGGGGAGAGCAGTGTTGAGAATAATCTTTCATTACAGAGTAAGACATAACGAGGCCTGGCCCAGTCATCCACTGGCAGCATGTCGCACTGCCACAGATAGGGTCAGAGATGGGGGGGTCCCAAGGCTCAACTCCTGTTGTCTTGTCACACCTCTCAGGCACAACGGCTCTTAGAGAGCATCCTGTAACCCTCCAATCATACCTTTTGGCTGATCTAGTGCTGTTGGCCTTATTCCAGGTGACTTCTACCAGTCCTCTGGCCCCGTGCCCATGGACTTTCCAGGCCCCAAATGCCTCCCCGGTGCCTGTGCTTAAGCAATTATTTTTTTTTCTTCAGAGGTGGGGAATGAGAAAACATTATGGCAAATTTTCAGCCCTGTTGCTTATACTTAAATGAAAAGAGTTAGAGAAAGCCAACATTGGCACAGATGCTCCATAGGCTCCTAACATCAGTGCCTGCATTTTAGAGGTGAAGAAACTGAGATGGTGGGCTACATTCCTTCCTACTGTAACTCCACTGAAGTCATTGCAGAGATGACTTTGTCTACTCACTAAGTGAAATGTACCTGAGGCACTATGGCCTATTGGATTATGTAGGCAGCTTATTTAGGCAATCTCAGTTTTGATTCTGACCTTTGGACAAGTTATGTGTCTCCTCTCTGTAGAATGGGGGATTAGGCTATTTATCTGCTTCAGAGGGACTGGTGAAGGGATATCTCGCCTAGTGTTTATAAAGTGCTGTATAAGTTCAACATGTTAATGAAGCCAGTCTGTTGGAGCAATGTGTTCCCAAGGCTAATTTTTTCTATATAAGACCCAACTTTCCTCCCACTCACACTAGCATAAATCAGGAGTAGAGCTCCTAGACTCAGATGCATGGGTGTAAAACCAGTGTGACAGCAGAGTTGGACTCTGTGGGCACTCAGCCTTCAACTTCCTTGACACTGCCCACGTCTGAATTGTCAAGGGCTTTTTCTTATGCTTCACTGCCAAAAACATTGAGTTTCCCTGAACTTTTACCTAAACAAACCTCCTGCCAAGAACTGTGGAGGGTACAAAAATCACACAACACAAAGAGGTGGAAAATTCTCCATTGGTTTAACTCCACTCTACTAATGATCCATAGACTGTCCTTATACTGTGCTTGGGCTGCTTTGGTTTTCTTTCCAACAGCAACTCTTGCCCTACCTACATACACACACCTGTTCCTCATTCCTTTCCCTTGGTCTCTTTTCCACCTTCTGAAAAAGTGAATATATCAAACTAAGCAGCCATAAGCACTTAAATTCCTATTCTGGAATCACTGCCTGCCCCGAAGCACAGTCACTTATATTTGTACAGTACCTAGCACAGTGGGGGCCAATCCTGTTGTGGCATTTAGGTGCAACCACAACGTAATATTTTAATGATCAAGACACTGTGGTGCTGCATATGGTTTCTCAGTGTGCTGCTTGCCATGGGAACCTATGGTGACAGCTTCTTCTGCAGACCTGGCCAATTTGTACAGCAGGATTAGACACTTGTAGGAGCAACAATAGCATCTACGGTTATACAAATATAAAAACAGTATGGCGGCTAGGCCAAATAAATGAACAAATAAAACTGTCAAATTCAATAATTTGACAGAGTGTATAATCTAAAGTTCACTTTGCTTAGGGTTTTATTACTCTTTCAAAGCAATCATTCCGGTAACTTGCTGCTGCTGTTCCAATACTGGAAATACTCTTTTTAAACACGTAATAAAATGTCAACAACTGGACTTTGGCTTACACTGATTGTGGGGGTTTGGGAAATGAAACTTTTGCAAAAGAATCTTAAGCACCTGGAGTGTGTGTGTGTGTGAGAGAGAACTTTGCATAGCTATAGCACCTTTTTAATTTCAACATTATTTCTAAGAGCTATTAAAGTGCTGTGCTTTGCATATGATTATACTGAACTCCTTACTAATGGTGTTAAGGAGCCACACAGCACAGTGTTTTTTATTTTTTTAATCAATTTTCTTTTTTATTTATATACATCTGTTATGTCAGATTTACTCCCGAGCCATACGTTTTTGTGTCTTCAGCTTCTTCTGAGCAACTTCCTCTTCTGGCTTTGGAACAATCTGCTCCTTCTCAGTGAGGATCATTTCAATATGACAGGAGGAGCTCATGTAGGGGTTGATACGACCATGAGCTCTGTAGTTACACCGGCACATTTTGGGGGCCTTGTTGACCTGGATGTGCTCAATTACCAGAGAATCCACATCAAGACCCTTGAGTTCAGCATTACTCTCAGCATTTTTGAGCTTGTGCAGTAGGAACTCTGCACTCTTTTTAGGCCAACGCCCCTATGTCCAGCCCCACTGCTTGGCCTGAGCACATCTGCCAACTCCACCATTGTAACGACAGAAGGGAACATACTGCTTTTTTAGGGTCACATCCTTTAAATATTTAGTGGCGTTCTGGATATGCATGCCCTTGATAGCTTCAGTGGTCTCACGAGTGTTCTTGAAGTGGACTTGAAGGGTAGAACCCCTTGACTTGCATGATTTGGAGGGGGTTCTCTGGATCAAGTGAGTACCGGACCATTTTCAGAGCTTAACTCAGGGGCCGGTAAATGAAGCACAGAGCAGTTAAGTGATTTGCTCAAGGTCTCACTGCAAGTCAGTGATAGAAATGGAGACAGAACCCGGGTCTCATGTTTCCCAGGATATTACACCATAATTTCATAGAAAAAATGGCTTCCTAAAATGATGGAACAATATCTGGGCACACTTTTTCTTCTTCTCAGACAGAATGCAAGCTGTAATCAAACTGTAACTATAGCACTCATTACCCGTGAATGGTAGAACCTTCTCCCTCTTTTCATATTTTCTCTACTCTACCTAAACTTCTCTCTTTCACCCACTCCTAACTTTATCCCTGCTCTCATCTTGCCTGTTATGCGTGGAAAAGCCTCCCAGTTCATTTTTGCCAAGTGCCTTCAAACCTGAAGAACAAACCTGTTCTGTGAAGTGTTCCAGCTACCCACACCACTCCCCACTCTGGTATTTTTTGGTGTTGTCTTGTAAACTCTTTGGGGCAGGGAATGTATTTGTTGCGGAACCTTTGCCAGCACTTAGGGGACAGTGGGCCAGACTTCCAGCCTAGCATGCAACCCAGTTCTTTTCTTTTTGGGGGTGCACCTTTACACCGGCATATTTTACTTTTCAGTGACATGTGGTGCCTAATTATTACTTGCATCCAGAATTCATGCTGAGGTCGAGTGTTTGTGAGCACAAAATTGCATCCACAAAAATGGATGCTGTCACTGAAAATCTGGCCTTGAAGTTAAACTTTATCAGTGAGGAGAGTGACCTGCCCTTTGCTGTGTACTGTATGAACAAGCACTGGACAGATCACCACATCTTCAAAAACATCCAAATGATCTCCTGAGTTCAAATGCTCTAGTTTTTTTTTGTCAATCATATCTAGTAAGTTAGAAAACTGACTAATTTCCCCAGACACCTATGAACAGAGCAATAATAGCCATAAAACCGGGATCTTATTTTGGTACTAGGCCAGTGTATATAACAAGCTGTCGAGCTTCATTAGGCAATTCTGTTCTATCACTTTTAATAACCGAATGTTTGTCTCCCAGCTATTCAGGTAGGCTATTACTGACATTACTGGCAATATTGTTTTCCACCTTCTTTTAACTTTCACATTTTGTGCTAGAACACATTAGCACTCTTAAAGAAGTAGTGGGTGACTCTGCCAGTTAATATAACTGCAAAAGAGTTCTGTTGCAACATGAGAACATATATCACTAAGAATATCTGCCACGGGTGGCTTTGCCAACATCATCCGTACATATGCCTTGACACTTTTCTCTTTCATCTTTTAAGAGAAGGACTTGTTCTATCAAGAACTTCACAGCATCATCAGTAAACTAATATCAGGTGAGTGACTCTATCTACTGGGATTCTTCTATGCTAGCTTTGGCTCAGATCATGAGATGTGGCCACTGTGCATTGGTCACCATGAGTGTGTGGGGGGGAAATGAATGACAATGGGAACAGACTACTGGTGCTCTGCACCCACCGAGGACTGGGTATTACCAACACCTTACTTCCGTGGTGGTCACCGCTGGAAGGTCTTGTGAAGACATCCCAGATCTGGACACAGGTGTCAACTGGATTTGTCACCCATAGAAAACACCTACAGGATATTTCCATACTCCGAGTTTTCACACTGCAGATTGTGACACCGACTGTGAGCTTGTATGTTGCAAAATAAGGCTTTCATTATGGAAATTCTGTTGTACCCAACAAAGCCGTTGTCCACGCATTAATGTCAACATCACAAAAGACCAAGAAAGATGCCTCCAATTCACTACGAATCTCAGGGAAGCTATCTGTGTCATCGACTGCACCTCCCCTGAATGCTGATGCACACTCAGGATGAATACTCCTATAGCTACAACCTTAGTGTTTGGTGAAAAGACTAGACAAGATGAAGACTGGGTTGCAGCATGCTCTGAAGAAATGCTTCCAGTTATTGAAGTAAAATGCCCAGCATATCTCTGGCACAAACTGAACCCCTCTCCCAAGCTACCTCAGAGTGGCCAAGAGTACATTGCATTGAACAGCAAGGCAGTGTGCTGAATCATACTGGCTTGATATGTGAAAGAAGATACAAACATCCTTTGAGGATGGGTAGGTTTGGCGGGATTTGATTTAAATCAGTAGTCATTGTTAAATATTGATTTCTCCTCACACTCACACAGAAATTTTCCACTGAGTACAGTAAGGCAAGCATAGCCTCTCCTGCACCTACTACCCACAAGGATCCGCCATCACTGGTCCCATGGCCATGCAGGAAGTCCTCTGCAGGCCTGCTCTCCCGGTCGCACTCACTCATGGCCAGGAGTGCAGGGGCCATCCCCTGGCAGGAACTGTTCAGCATTGGGGTGGCCTCCCCTGCAGCCATGGGCACATCCTCCTCTTTGCGCCTCTGAGTGGGGTGGTTTCTGTTTCACTGGGCCAGGACTGCAGCCTCCCCCGTACCTTGTGTTTGGATGCCTTGGGCCCCTGGGCTGTGCAGGAGCCCCTGCAGCCCCGCTGTTAGCGCTGCCTTAACCCTAACTTCCCGCTTAAGTTCCTGTGAAAGTTAAAATGGTTAAGAACTGAAAAAAAGTAAAAATAAAAAAGCAGTATTAATCATCAAAATGACAAATAAATATATTAAACTAAATGCTGCCACTCCTAAGAATGGAGATCTAAGAAGTCTGTGCGATGGAAGCAAGAAATAAATATGTCCTTCTGTCGAGAAGACTGCCCTGCTCGAATCTCTTAATGGAGACATCATCATTGACAGAAGCAAACAGATGCAATGCTGGCTGTAAACCTATTACAAAGTCTATGCATGTGAAATCCCTGTTTCTGAAGTAGTGTTAAATATGATCCCCAGGCTCCAGACTATCAAAAAGCTTGATATAGGACCCTCTATAAATGAGCTTGAAAAGACAATCACCTCTCTAGCACCAGGAAGTGCTACAAGAAAAGATGGAATTCCAGTTAACATACTGAACCAAAGAGGTCAGCTCGTGCTTAAATATCTGCACAATGTCTTGCTTGCCTGCTGGAGGAAAGAAGGGATACCACAAAACATGAAGGATGCCAACATCCTTACACTGTATAAAGGAAGAGGATATTGGAGTGATTTCTACAGCTACGGAGGAATCTATCTCCTTAGTGTTGCTGGCAAGGCTTTCACACAGATCATTCTTAAGACTGCATGTTCTTGCTGAACATGTATATCCAGATAGTCAGTCAGTGCAACATCCATGATGGTAAATTGATTACTGACATGGTCTTCGCACTAAGGTCTTTGCAAGAAAAGTGTCAAGAACAAGGGAAACCTCTCTACATGACCTTCATAGACAGAGCTGGCTTTAGGTTTTTTGCCGCCCCAAGCAAAAAAATTTTTGGCTGCCCCCCTGTCCCAGCCCTGGGCTCCTCGCCGGACCCCCTTGCTGCCCCAGCCCTGGGCTCTTCCCCTCCACCCACACCCCTGCCGCCCCAGCTCTGGGCTCCCTCATTCCCCCTCACCATTGCCCCACACACACACCTCCTGCCGCCCCAGCCCTGGGCTCTCTTACCGCCCCCCACCTGCACCCTCCTTCCGCCGCAGCCCTGGGTCACTGGTAACTCGCTCCCACGGCAGGTCATTCAGCAGGAATTTTAGATGTGCACAGAACACAGACAGGATTGGTTCCCATATGGTTACAGAACTGCAGTAAAGTGGAAAAATTTTCAGCTTGTGTGACTGGAGGATATCTGGATGCATATTATAAGACTGTCTTACATAAATGAAGAAAAGCTGAGGTGCCTTTATTATTCTTTTGTTCCTCTCTTTCTTTCTATGGGGAATTTGCCAATGCAATATCACTGTCTTCCTTTTAAATAAACAAACAAACAAACAAAAAAGGCAATGGCTGTTGAAAATAGCAATTCCAGTCCTAATAACCACTGGGAAGAATTTCTTGCTCAATTTTATCCTACTTTTTCTACAGCAAGTTACAGTGGATCAGTATACAGTGGCTCTGCGGGGGAGCACGGCAGCATGTATGCAGCAGTGTGTCTGGCGCTGCCTAGAGCCAGACATGCTGGTCTGAGTGGCACTGTAAGGGGGTTGGATGGGGTGGAGGTTCGGGGGGGGGGGGGGGGGGGGGGGGGGGGGGGGGTTATATGGGTCAGGGGGGGGGGGGGCAGTCAGGGGACAGGCAGCAGTTGGATAGGCATG